>NC_041393.1:327369107-327427385 GCF_002162155.2 Triticum dicoccoides | reverse complement strand
CCCCATGGATTCTGATGAGGGGGGCTACAGCAAGCTTGGCCCCCAGTCGGATACTGCGCCGGAACCTCCCGTGGTTTCGGTTTCAGGAAGGCAGCCCCTTGCTAAGGAGGGCGAGCCACCTGTGCCAATGTCCTCTGTCCATCCAGAGGCATCAGACAACTTGCTGGAAACGCTTCAAGGCGCTTCCATTGATGAAGAACACCATACTCTGATGAGTACGGTAATTGCGAAGGTTCAGTCCATAAAAAGCAGATTGACCAAAGCCTGCGCCAGCCTCTTAACAGGCTTTGAGGTAAGTAATTAAATAATGAGAAAATATCACAGTATAGACAGTAGCCCCTGATGCTCTGTTTAGTGTTCGGAAAGAAAGGCCGAACAGAGGATCACATATTATCCCCAGGAGTCTAATCATATGATGTCTATGTGAATAAGCAGGCGTCGTTGTTGGCCGCCGCCGCCCTCACTGCGGAGGTCTCCGGACTAAAGAAGAACCTGGGGCGGGCCGAAGAAGAGCTCGACCTCGTGAAGAGGCAGCTCGAAGAGAACAAAGGTGAGTGATACCCCGTCCGTGTGTTATATAAAGGAAAAAATCGTTGATGCTAATAAAAGCATGATGAATTTTAATAGGGGCCATGACCGAAGTGGCGACCCTTAAGAAGGTGCTGTCCGAGGCCGAAGACAAAGCGGCCAAGAAGCGCACCGAGCATGAAAAACAAGAGGCTCGGGTTGATGAGGTCCAGCAAGAGCTCCAAGATTTCATCAAAAAATTTGAGTCCTTGGAGCATGACTCCAAGACGTAAGAGTCGGAGCTTGCGAAGGCCCATCAGAGCGCGCAAGACGCCAAGGTCAAAGCCCAGAAGGCCCTCCAGGAGATTGAGGCAGCCAAGAAGATAGCGGCGGGTAAGGCTTTCATTATTCAAAGCAAGCATGTGAAGGATACTTTCCTTTTACTTACCCGAATTCAGAGCTCTCCAGGAGCATTCACAAATCTGCCGCACAACATCTCTGATGCCGCAGAGTTCTACCGAGCTAAGGAAGGGAGCTCGACGGATAAGCTGTTTTTGTTTGGGATATAACTATTTGTGTAAGCCGCCCAGGAGGGGCTGGGTTACCCAAAGAAGACTTACCAGAGAGAAGCCCAAGACCAAAGCATGAAGATGGTGGTTCATAGAGGGCTTAAGGCCCACAGGTGACTTAAGGCCCGTTGTAATAAACCGCCACAGTAATATGACTTGTATCATAAGGTAGACTTAACTAGTCACCGAGCCGGACACTGTTTATAAGCCGGCCGAGACTCTGTAAGCCGCAGGGGCGTCAATCCATGTATATAAGGGGACGACCTGCTAGCGGCTTAGGGCAAGAAACAACTCATCGAGAGCCGGGCATAGCGTATCTCACTCCCTGGTCATCGAAACATCAATACCAACCCAACTAGACGTAGGCCTTACCTTCACCGTAAGGGGCCGAACTAGTATAAAACCTCTCGTGTCCCTTGTCTCGATTAACCCCTTCAAGCTTCCTAGTTGCGATGGCTCCACAACTAAGTCCTTTCACGAGGACATTTGACGTGACAATTCCATGATAGTTGGCGCCCACCGTGGGGCCAGCGCACGGTGGATTTGAGTTCTTGAAGGGCAACTTCGAAGGGCTCAAGGGGTACGTAGTGGGCTGGATGACCAAGAGTCGTCGCGGCAAGATCTACATCGACGACGAAGGCTGGGGCCCTGACGCCGGCTCAATTGAGTACAGGTACCGGGTCCCCTTCGGAGGGATCCACGTCTTCATCGGCCGAATTGGTGAGCCGGGACCTGAGACGGGCAACTGCACCGACCTCGTTGAGACGGCTCAGCGTGCGAAACCCGCCCGAGCTCAACCGGCATGAAGCATGTCTTTGTGGGCTGCGTCCACGGAGAAGAGCTTTCTGAAGGACCTGAAGATGGTGGTGAGACGGCCGTCCACTCTGACGGTGATTCATCCGCCGGTTCAACAGATTCGCTGTATCAAGTACAAGATGGCGTGCTTGAGGGCTGTTCCGATGGCTTCAGTATTCCGGACCCCTGTGAGTCGCCGAATTGGGCAGGAGTCTTCATGGCTGGGACTCAACCCGGCCAAAACTCTACAGCCGCTACTGCAATTACGTCCGGGATAGGAGCGGCCAGGGCAGGAGGCCCTGTGCGCCCGCTGGCTCAAGTGCTGATAGATCTCATGGATAAGCTTACAACCCTGTTAACCGCCACAGTTATCCCTGCGAACAAAGATGAGCATGACGCGGAGGTGGCACGGGTGCGTGAGGAGATAGCTCAGGCCAAGGAGGCCTTGGTGGCTGAGGATACTAGACTAGCTACAGAGCGGGCGGCTCTCGACGCCCGGGCACAGCGGTTGCAGTCAGAAGCTTACCAGCTCACGATGAGCTTAAACGCATCCAATGAGGTAATGAGGAGGAGACACCAGAAAACCCAATCCCGTTTACCTCCAAATTACGACCCTCGGGTTCTTTTCGCTACACCCAGAGCAGGCCCAAGTAACCCGCCAGATGCCAATCAGTTTATGATAGCCGGAACAGGAGGACCGGCTCAGCCTCGAGAGATGCCGCCTCCTCATGTGAGCATGGCACCACCGCGTTATGTGCCGATACGGGAGGGTCACTTTTCCAACCCCATGCAGAACTTAATCGTGGCTTCGGTGCGCTTGGCGGCTCTGCCCGTGGACGGTGATGACCCGACAGCGGTGGAGACCCGGAGGATCAGAGAGCTTCTCCAGATGGCCCTGGCTCAGCAAGAGACCTATTCTTACAGCAGAGACAGGATTCATTCAACTCCTCCGCCTTGGTTAGCACCGCCTCGTCGAAACCGGAGCCCGAGTTACAACAGGCACATGGAATCTAAAGCTTTGTCAAGCAACACCCAATGCCAACATGGTGGCTATAACCCAGCGAGCGGGCGGCTCAAGAGGCTGCTCATCAGAATATTCCAGAGTATCCAACGACTTCTGTTGAGATGGGAGTAGCCACCAGAGCCGGTGGTGTTCCTTGTTTGGTACCGGCTTTGCGCAACGTGCGCCTGCCCAAGGACTTCAAGGGACCTCGAAAAGTGCCAAATTACATCGGCCGACTTACAACCTGGAGCATTGATTGAGAGTTATGAGATGGCCATGGAGCTGTTGGAAATCAGTGACGCAGAAATGGCTAAATATTTCACCATGATGTTAGATGGAACGACCCGGTCTTGGTTAAAAAGCTTACCACCCAATTCCATTGGTTCGTGGGAGGAGTTAAAAGCCCGTTTCATCCAGAACTTCAAGGACACCTGTAAGCAATATATGTCGATCGTGGACTTGACGAATTGTAAGCAAGGGGAGGGTGAATCCACCACCCATTGGGTACGCCGGGTCAAGGAGATAATTCATTCATCTGATAAGATGGATGCCGGCTCTGCAGTCCTTATGTTGGAGAAAATTTGCAGCTTTGAGCCGCTGAGGCAGAAACTGGGGCGCCTTAAACGTGACTGCAAGGATATGGGTACGCTAATGGCGGCGTTAGTCAAATATGCCGATTCTGATAGTACCAAGGATCCCACGTCTGATGATGAGAAGACAGGGAAGGGAAAAAGGAACGGCAATGGAAAGGGTCAACAGCATAACCCGGTGAATCAAAGCGGCAATAAGCGTAAGGCGGACGACAACCCGGAGTTTGTAGCCAACGCTAATGCACAGGGTAACAATCAGAGACGTAAGGGTAAGTGGCCTCGATCCGGCGGGTCAGGCCCATCTATTGAGCAGCTACTCAATGAGCCCTGCCCGAAACACGGCACCCGGGAGCACCCCGCTACACATCTATGGACAGATTGCGCGATCATGAAGGCGTTTAAAAATTCCAATACCTTTGATGGCAGTCATGGATCTGGCGGCGGTTCAGGGGCTGGCGGCTTTCATGGCCCAGGCGGCGGCTCAAACTCCGGTTTTCAGGGACAGCCGGGTGGAAATAATCAGCAGCAATCTGGTCAGGGAGGACAACATCAGCAGCAGTCGGGTTATCAAAGCCATCCGAAATAGTTGAGTGGTGGGCAGTACCATGTGTTTACCACTAGCTTATGCAAACGTGACCAGAAGGTTCATAAGAGGGCCGTAAATTCGATTGAGCCGGCAATTCCTCGTTATTTGAGATGGTCAGAGCAGCCCATTATATGGAGCAGAGAGGATCACCCTCCACGAGTCGATAATCCGGGTCAGTTAGCCTTTGTGGTCGCACCCAGGTTGGTGGATATAAATTCACTAAGGTACTCATGGACGGAGGTAGCAGCATCAATATCCTCTACTACGAGACTTTTCAGCGCATGGGGTTAACTGAGAAGAATCTGAGAACGTCCAACACTGTTTTCCATGGGGTGGTTCCAAGCAAGTCGGCTTATCCAGTTGGCAAGATTGAATTGGAAATGGCCTTTGGAGATGAGTATGATTCCAGGGCTGAGAAATTGATGTTTGAAGTGGTTAAAATCAGGAGTCCATATCACGCTTTATTTGGGCGACCGGCTTATGCTAAGTTCATGGCACGACCGTGTTACGTTTACTTACAGCTCAAGATGCCGGGTTACAAGGGCACCATCACTGTGCATGGGAGTCGAAAGGTGGCCTTGGAATGTGAAGAAGGCGACGCGGCTTATGCTGAGACTACCTATGCCGCGGAGGAGCTCAAATTTTATCAAGACAATGTTGACCCGGCGGATATGACCTCCCTCAAGAAACCAACTACTGAGCATGACCCGGCGTTGAATTTTAAATCGGCCGCTGAGACAAAGCTTGTTGACTTTACCCCAGGAGATGCCTCTAAGCAGTTCAGTACCAGTGCCAATTTGGATCCTAAATAGGAAAGCGCGCTCATTGAGTTCATCCGTGAGAACCGGGACATCTTTGCATGGAAACCTTCTGACATGCCAGGTGTACCGAGGGAACTCGCTGAGCACACTCTCAATATTGATCCAAAGTATAAGCCGGTCAGGCAGTTTCTCCGATGGTTCAATGAAGAGAGACGGAAAGCTATTGGGGAAGAGGTGGCCCGGCTCTTAGCGGCCGGGTTTATTGTTGAAGTTTTTCACCCGGAGTGGTTGGCTAACCCGGTGTTAGTACTCAAGAAGAACGACACTTGGCGGATGTGTGTGGATTACACGGACTTAAACAAGGCTTGTCCGGCTGATCCCTTTGCGCTCCTCCATATTGATCAAACCATTGATGCTACAGCGGGTTGTGAACGTTTGAGCTTCTTGGATGCTTACTCTGGTTATCATCAGATCAAGATGGCAGTTAAGGACCAAGAGAAGACAGCTTTCATCACTCCGTTTGGGGCCTTCTGTTATGTATCTATGCCGTTTGGACTCAAGAGTGCCCAGGCGACTTATCAGCGATGTGTACAGAACTGTTTGCACGATCAAATTGGGCGTAATGTTCATGCTTATGTGGATGACATCGTGGTGAAATCCAGAGAAAAGGAAACCTTGATATCTGACTTGAGAGAGGCCTTTGACAATCTCCGGGTTTACAAGATGATGCTTAACCCGACCAAGTGCGTGTTTGGTGTACCTGCGGGTAAGCTCTTAGGTTTTCTGGTGTCAAACAGAGGCATTGAAGCTAATCCGGAGAAGATCAAGGCGATTACCACTCTGGCTAAGCCGGCGTGTATCAATGATGTTCAGCTCCTGGCGGGTCGTGTTGCCGCTTTAAGCCAGTTAGGGGAGAAGGCCTTACCGCTATATCAGATGATGAAGAAAACAGACACCCTCGTCTGCAGTGATGCTGCTAACACTGCCTTTGAAGATTTAAAGAGACAGTTGTCTGAGCCACCGGTTCTTGCGGCTCCCATTGATAGAGAGCCGTTGTTGTTATATGTGGCTGCTAACTCGCGGGCCGTCAGTGTTGCCATTGTGGTGGAGCATAAGGAGGCAGGCAAGGAGCACCTGGTTCAACGGCCGGTTTACTACGTCAGCGAGGTGCTCATTGAGTCTAAACAAAGATATCCACATTGGCAGAAACTTGTTTATGGTGTGTTCATGGCAAACCGGAAGCTGAAGCAGTACTTCCAAAGTCATCCTATAATGGTGGTAAGTTCAGCCCCTCTGGGAGACATCATTCAGAACAGGGAGGCCACAGGACGAATCGCTAAGTGGGCTATTGAGCTTGGGCCCTATGATTTGAAGTATATGCCCCGTACTGCTATCAAATCTCAAGCCTTGGTCGATTTTATCAATGATTGGACAGAGTTCCAGGCACCTGAGGAGAAGCCGGATAATACATATTGGACTATTCACTTTGATGGGTCCAGGCAGTTGGAAGGCTCAGGGGCTGGAGTTGTTTTAACTTCCCCTCGAGGTGACAAATTTCGCTATGTGCTCCGGCTCATGTTTCCCTGTACTAACAATGCAGCTGAATACGAGGCCTTGCTCCATGGTCTCCGGATGTCCAAGGAGATGAATTTGAGCCGGGTAAGGTGTTTGGGCGACTCAGATCTCGTGGCTCAACAGGTCTCAGGCAAGTGGGATTGTAAAGATCCCCTTATGGCGGCTTACCGTCGTGAAGTAGATGATGTAGCTGGGCACTTCAAAGGGTATCAAGTGGAGCACATTGATAGAAGGAAGAATGAGGCGGCTGATGCGTTAAGCCGATTGGGATCTCAGCGTAAGCCGGTGCCGCCTAACACCTTTCTTGACGTTTTGCATAATCCTTCTGTCAAGGTACTTATAGAGGAAGAGCTAGCAGTGCCAGACCCAGAGGCACAGTTGGTGGCCGCGCTTCATGTCATCCCAGATTGGACATTGCCATACTTGGTTTATATGACCCGGGGAGAGCTGCCTGAGGATGAGACCTTGGCGAGACAAATTGTCAGGCGGTCCAAATCCGTTACAATTGTTAATGGCGAGTTACATCACCTCAGTGTCACAGGGGCATTCCAGCGTTGTGTGTCACCTGCGGAGGGTCAAGAGATACTTCGAGAGATCCATGAAGGAGATTGTGGTCATCATGCCAGCTCAAAATCTCTGGTGGCCAAGGCTTTCCGTCATGGTTTCTACTGGCTCATGGCTCATGCTGATGCGGAGGATCTGGTCAGTAATGTGACGGTTGTCAGAAGTTCTCATGACGTGCTCATGTGCCGGCTCAAGAATTAAGGATGATCCCAATTACTTGGCCGTTCGCAGTCTAGGGGCTTGACATGGTTGGACCCTTCAAAAGGTCTAAGGATAAAAAGACACATCTCCTGGTGGCAGTAGATAAGTTTACAAAGTGGGTTGAGGCGGAGCCAGTCAGTAAGTGTGACGCGGCCACCGCAGTTCAGTTCATGAAAAAGGTGATCTTTCGTTTTGGTTTCCCACACAACATTATAACTGATAATGGCACTAATCTTTCCAAGGGAGCCATGGAAGAGTTCTGTCAATGAGAACATATCCGGCTTGATGTTTCGGCTGTTGCTCATCCTCAATCCAATGGTCAAGCAGAAAGAGCTAATCAAGAGATACTGAAGGGTATTAAGCCCCGGCTCTTTGTCCCCTTAAAACAGACTCCGGGCTGCTAGGTGGAGGAGTTACCCTCTGTATTATGGAGCATCAACACTACGCCTAACAGATCTACGGGTTACACACCTTTTTCATGGTCTATGGAGCAGAGGCAGTTCTACCAAGTGACATCCGACACGACTCACCCCGTGTGGCGGCTTATGTTGAGGCGGACAACGAAAAGGCTCATCAGGAGGCACTGGACTTGTTGGATGAGGAGCGAGACTTGGCAATAGCTCGCTCGGCGATTTACCAGCAAGACCTGCATCGTTATCACAACCGCCGGGTCAAGAGCAGAACCTTTCAGGAAGGTGATTTGGTGCTTCGGCTCATCCAGGATCAATCTGACATGCACAAGCTATCTCTGCCTTGGGAAGGACCCTTTGTGGTCAGCAAGAATCTGAACAACGGGTCATACTACCTCATTGATATTCGAGAGCGCAAGGACTCATGTAAGTCGGAGGAGGAGACCCGGCGGCTGTGGAATATCGCCCATCTTCGGCCTTACTATACTTGAGCCACCGGCTCTTAAGATGTATATACTTTTGACGATGTACATATTATATAAAGCAATAAAGCAGGACCTCTGTCCTTTTTTCCCATAAAGAATGTTTTTTTTGTCTTCTTTACCAGGTGGTGGACACTACCAACAGGGAGCGGATCATATCTGAATCCGGCTTTCCCTTTGGTCCGGCTTATGATCATATCTGAATCTAGCCATGATCACTTGGGGGCTTCCTGTTCAAACATAGGTCGTATTCGAACCAAAGAGAACATAGCTGTCGATACCCGCTCGATCGGCATACTGCCAAACCCACTTGGGGGCGTCTTGATCATATTTGAATCACAGCTTAACCCCTTTGGGTCTGACGTGGATCGTATTCGAATCAGCATCATTAAACAAATCTTATGGTCACTTGGGGGCTTCCTGTTCAAACATAGGTCGTATTCAAACCAAAGAGAACATAGCTGTCGATACCCATTTGATCGGCATCGCCAAGCCACTGGGGGCTATATGATCATATCCAAATCTTAGCTTAACCCCTTTGGAACGGTTTACTGATCGTATTCGAATCAGAAGCCTGTGAATGTTGGTTATTATCCATTATAAGCATAAATTATTTTGACTATACTGAGACCTTGTAAAAGGCATTATGCGATGTTTTCTGTCTTTTCTGGTTTAATATTGGTCACACCAGGTTGTTAAATACCAGGTGAGCATCATATCAGCAGGAAAGATTATCAAGGGGATCGCAGGTATGTTATCATGGTTATGTTTAAACAACTATAGTCGTAAACCGGCTCGTATATGGTATCTTTGGTTGGTATTCTGAGTTGTCAATACTTTATGGGACCCCCGGTGCAATAAACCGCCAAGGGAATTTTTGTTTGTTTTTATGTGCAGGATAAGGTAAGCAAATTTCAAACGCCAAGGGCATAACCAATCAACATAAGCCAGAAGTATATAGAAACAGCGGCTTATGAAAATGTTAAACATTAGGAGTATGCGCGAAGGCATGACAAACATGGAGAAGTTTTTCTACCCTATTACAAGACTCCCCAAGTCTGAACAAATGAAGCATTGTTTTTCACATGACGCTTTACTCCCTCGGTGGGCTTGAAGACTCCGGCTTATCCTTCTCTGCCTCTCCGTCGGCTGTTTTGTCCTGGAAAGGTGATGAGGCCCAGTCAATGCCGCTCAAGGCTTCAAACTTAGCTTCATCATCTATTAAATCGGCTGGGTCCACTTCAGGGGCAAAAGTATGCTTACGAGTAGGAGGGATCAGGCTGACTTCATCATATGGAACGTTTGGAATTCTTCGGTTCTCACTATCATAGCCCGGAGAATACTTGGTGAGGTCGGTATCGTTCCCAATAAGGGTTGCCACAGGACGTATAACTTTGACACAGGCGATGAAGTCCTGATCATCAAATGCAGTACCATCCTCTTTCTGACTGGGATATCCAAGAGCAAGGTCGGCCGGGTCTAGCTCTGGAAGCCATGCTTTTGCCCGGCTCAATGCGGCTACGGCCCCGGCTCTTGCGGATGCCCGCCTTAAATCCTGAATTCACTGAGGTAGCACAACGAGATGCTTCAGCACGTCTTGTAAGAGGCGGGGAGGGGTGTTTGATAAGGCTACAACGGCCAAGGCACGTTGTGACCCGGAGTACAGCTGTTCCACTAAGGTGTAAACTGCTTTAAGCTTGATCAGCATGTTTTGCTTAAGGTTGGTACTCCTGGGGCCTGTGTGTGCACAAGCATAACAGTCAGCTGGAAGTAATTATTACAATAGTTATTGTAAGGTTACAATGTTTGAGGTTTTGCACAGTAACTTACTGAAGATGGCTGAGACCATTTGAGATATCTGTCGTTTTAAGTCAGACAACTCGGTTGTTGCCTCTGCAAGAGATGCTTCTGCTGTCTCGACCCGAGTCACCAGTGAAGCATGCTCATCAGCCCAAAATTTCTTCTCTGACTCAAAATTTTTCTTCAACTTCTCATTTCGAGAGACACTGAATTCAATTTGGAGTTGGCCTTCTGAGTTTCAAGTTCTTGCGCTTCCAGACGACTCTTCAGGACAGCAAGCTCTGATTCAAATTAACTTATGGTGGCATGCATCGACGCTAGGTTATGGTAAGGATCACGGTAAGGTAACATTCAAGTCCCAAGCACTTTACAAGTGAAGATACTTGGCACTTGGGGGCTAATGTATGCTGAAGAATTTTAAACCTATCATACCGGGTCACACATATTAAGTCTCAAGCACTTTACAAGTAAAGATACTTGACCCTTGGGGGCTAATGTATATTGCAAATTTAAGACTATCATGTTATAACCGGGTTAAATATATTCTCTTTGAACCGGATAAACTAACAAGGAAAGCAGATTTCTAAGTCTACAACATATTTATTCATAAGCAATAGACTTGGGGGCTGGTACAGTATGTAAGATTAAGGTAAATAGTATAAGTTATACCTCAGATTTGTGCTGTATTTGTTTCACCATATCAATTTCCAGGTCATGGATATTATGCACTTGATTCAGATAGCCCGAGACTATATCACCAATGCTTAGGTGAGTATAATCAGTAATGTCTTGCTTGGCTTTTTGGTGTTCGGCAAGTTCTTCCTTGGCAGTACATTTGGCAAGGACGGTAGGCCGCCCTGGTTCAACAAACTAAGACCTCACAATCTCAACTTCCGGGTCATTTTTCTTGACCGGGCTAGGAGTCTCTGGGTTATCAGAACTGTTGAGAGTATTTTCGGCGGGCGGATCAGAGGTTGGCACTGGAATATCAGAAGCCGGTTCAGGCGGCGGTTGATGGGTAGAGCTGTCTGGAGCAGACGTATTAATCACTGGTTCAGTTATAATCGGGTCTTGGGACGGCTTATTCTTCTTTGCCCTCTTGCTGGGTTTCACTTGCATGCTGTTAACAAAGGCAGAAGGATGAATACTAAAACATGGGTAAAGTAAAGCTCAAGGTACATAAGGTTACATTACCCGGGAGCAGTTTTGAAAGCCGGCATGTTTGATTGCATGGATTCGCCGGAAGAAGGAGAGGTATCCTAATAATTGGAGTCAGACGAATTGAGAGGTTGAAGAATTAAGCCCGCTAAAGGTAAAACAGAACGTAAATCGGAGATAACCTCAGTCCGACGCTTCCTGGTTACATCAGGTAAGCCGGAGGAGAGTTCCGCATCCTTGTTGTTCCGGGTCTGCCTCCGGTTCTCAAGTTGTTGTTGCTTCAAAAGAAATTGAGGATCTTGATAAGCAAGAGCATGTGAAAATCTTACTTTCTGGGTCACCCTTCGGATCTTTTGCTTTGGCAAAGGCTCTGAGTCGGAGGAGATTATAGTTACCTCTTCATCGGCTGCTTGACTGTTCCCCGTATCCTCCTGAAGGGATAGAATGTCAGACAGGTAATGACAAGGGAATTAAGAAAATTTAAAGATTACCTGTTCATCATCCGAAGAACTATCATCCAATTTGAGTAAGTCGGAGGCGCTGGGTTTCTTCTTCTTTGAGGTTCCCATCTTGGCGGCTTTCCTTTCGGTTTTCTTGGTCATCCTGGCTTGTTTGACAGCCTCATGGTCATATTTGACCTTCCAGAAGTTATCATCGGCCTGTGGAAAAGGATAAGGAATTATGAGTACCAAAAAAGGTATAATATAGCAAAGAGTATTTGTTAAGATTGATAACTTACTGCAGGGGCCAAGTTCTTCTTGCAGAAGGGAAGTAAGCCGAAGGTGTTACTCTTCACAGTGCCCTCCTTCAGCAGCGACTGGGTCGTAGCATCCACCACATCATCTGGTAAGTCGTCAGGACTATGGTGTAACGGGTCATCCTTTTCGCCTGTGTAAGTACACATTAAGCCGGAACGGCGGCTTAATGGAAGTATTCGCCAAGTGACCCAGACTCGGACCAGATCGATGCCGTTTAAACCATTTCCCAAGAGAGCTTTGATCTTCTTGATGGTGGGATTGAGAGGTAGACGCTCAACGGCTGTCAGTTTGTCTGTTAGCGGATGGTTGGACTCAAGGCGCAGGGCGCGAAAGCCGGGCAGAGGCTTCTCATCAGCCGGAGAAGTGTCCTGACAGTAGAACCACGTTTGGTTCCAGGATTTTGGGTGACTCGGTAGCTCAACATAAGGAAAAGGGCAGTCTCTCCGTTGCTGGATCGAGATGCCGCCAAGCTCAAGACTAGGCCCATTGGCGCGTTCATTTTGCCGATTCAAGTAAAAAAGTTCCCTGAACAATAGCAGACTTGGCTCCTCTCCTAGGTACACCTCGCAGAAGACTTGAAAATTGCAAATATTTGACACGGAATTGGGTCCAATGTCTTGAGGTCTAAGATCAAAGAAGTTCAAAACCTCCTTGAAGAATTTTGAGCCGGGAGGAGCAAATCCCCGGTTCATATGATCCGTAAAAAATATTACCTCCCCTTTTTTGGGTTGAGGCTTCTCTTCAAAAGGGTCAGGGGCACGATAAGACATGACCTCCTTTTTTGGCAGATGGCCGGACTTCACAAATTCAGATAGTTTACTATTAGTGACTATGGATGGGACCCTATTGCAGGTCACAGGAGCCTTGGTTGCCTTAGGTGCCATAACAACAGTTGGCCTACGACAAGAAAAGAAGATCCGGTTCAATTTTAACCCGGAAGAATATCTTAATTATTCAAGGTGGCGGCTTAATAAGGGGCCTAATGATATAAGGATAGCTGTGTAACCGTGTCTAAGCCTCCACATGTGTCAAAAGCAGTTCAAACTTCTTAAGGTCATAAAAAGCAAGTAAGGTTAACAGATCAGTGTTATCTATTTGAACCGGCTACATAGGCAGTTGAGTTTAAGCATATTCAACAGAAGCAGTTTTCCGGGTGATACAAATAGGTTTCATAATCTGCTGCTATTGTTGGAGATCAAAGATCTGTTCTGATAAGAAATTTTTCTAGACCTAAAAGCTGATGCAAACGTATTCATAGGCTTGAATGAGGCTCTTAGGCAGAGAAAGGGATCTATTTTATATCCAAAACAAGTGAGAAAACAACTATCGCGACCATTTTGTCTCACTCTCAGATCAGAAGAGGCATCTAAGAAGAGAACTAACCAGAGTTTGGTTCTAATGGTGATGAACTCCAACGAACTGGAGGAAGGTCTTAATGTGGATCTAAGAGATAGGAAAAAGGAGACTTACGGATGCAGGGTTGCAGCGGAAGGTTGTCGCGTTACTCTGGTCAAACCAGGTTGATGCAGCGGCTGGAGTTGGTGACGACGAGATCTGCGACGGCAGCGGCGGCAGAGCTCGAGCGACAGAGAAACAGCGAGAGGAAGAAGACGACTAGAAGGAGGAGAATGGGAAGACCTAGGTCGCGCCTATTTATAAGGGAAGGATAACTGAGGCGGCACGAGAAACGAGAAGATAAAATTTATTATCCAGCGGCCCTGACGCCTCGATTCTCGGGATGGTCAGTAAAGGCAAAGACCCGTTGAAGGATATGACGGAGTAAAAATAAGTTTTATTGAAGATGACGTCACAGTGATTTAACCCAGATCCAGATGATGACGTCACGACGGGTTAAAATCTTCGCGCAAGACAAAGGACTGAAGGACGGTTCCATAAGGTATTTTAAGATTGACATGAATAGGTTCAAATCAATCTGGGGCCTAATGTTGGGGATATAACTATTTGTGTAAGCCGCCCAGGAGGGGCCGGGTTACGCAAAGAAGACTTACCAGAGAGAAGCCCAAGACCAAAGCATGAAGATGGCGGTTCATAGAAGGCTTAAGGCCCACAAGCGACTTAAGGCCCGTTGTAATAAACTGCCACAGTAATATGACTTGTATCATAAGGTAGACTTAACTAGTCACCGAGCCGGACACTGTTTATAAGCTGGCCGGGACTCTGTAAGCCGCAGGGGCATCAACCCGTGTATATAAGGGGATGACCTGCTAGCGGCTTAGGGCAAGAAACAACTCATCGAGAGCCGGGCATAGCGTATCTCGCTCCCTCGTCATCGAAACATCAATACCAACCCAACTAGACATAGGCCTTACCTTCACCGTAAGGGGCTGAACTAGTATAAAACCTCTCATGTCCCTTGTCCCGATTAACCCCTTCAAGCTTCCTAGTTGCGATGGCTCCACAACTAAGTCCTTTCATGAGGACATCTGACGTGACAATTCCATGACAGTTTTGGTCCCAGTATATTGGGGCCGAACATCCGATGTCCTTGATCGACCAGCTGAAGCAACTGGTCGAACTTCACAAGGCGGCCGAACTGGCCATGAAGGACTGCTACGTCTTGAGCTTGCGTTGGTTTTCCTTGGAGAGGAAAGGATGATGCAGCAATAGTAGCGTAAGTATTTCCCTCAGTTTTTGAGAACCAAGGTATCCAGTAGGAGGCTCCTCAAAAGTCCCATGCACCTACAAAAACAAACAAAGAACTCGCAACCAACACAATAAAGGGGTTGTCAATCCCTTCACGACCACTTGCGAAAGTGAGATCTGATAGAGATAGTATGATAAGATAAATATATTTTTGGTATTTTATAATATAGATAGCATAAGAATTATGGTGGGTGAACAAATTACTGTCGAGCAATTGATAGAAAAGCGAATAATTATGAGATTTATCTAGGCATTATCATGTATATAGGCATCACGTCTGTGACAAGTAGACCGACTATTGCCTGCATCTACTACTATTACTCCACACATCGACCGACTCCTGCCTGCATCTAGAGTATTAAGTTCATAAAGAACAGAGTAACGCATTAAGAAAGATGACATGATGTAGAGGGATAAACTCAAGCAATATGATATAAACCCCATCTTTTTATCCTCGATGGCAACAATACAATACGTGCCTTGCTGCCCCTGCTGTTACTGGGTAAGGACACCGCAAGATTGAACCCAAAGCTAAGCACTTCTCCCATGGCAAGAAAGATCAATCTAGTAGGCCAAACCAAACTGATAATTCAAAGAGACTTGCAAAGATAACTCAATCATACATAAAAGAATTCAGAGGAGATTCAAATATTTCTCATAGATAAACTTGATCATAAACCCACAATTCATCAGATCTCGACAAACACACCGCAAAAAGAGTTTACATCGAATAGATCTCCACAAGAGAGGGGCAGAACATTGTGGACCCGAAGGTCTGAGGTAAACTACTCAAAAATCATCGGAGGGGCTATGGTGTTGATGTAGAAGCCCTCCGTGGTCGATTCCCCCTCCGGCGGAGCACCGACGAAGGCTCCAAGATGGGATCTCGCGGATACAGAATGTTATGGTGGTGGAAATTGTGTTTTGTTGGCTCCCTGGATGTTTTCGGGGTACGTAGGCATATATAGGAGGAAGAAGTACGTCGGTGGCTGCCCGAGGGGCCCACAAGATAGGGGGGCGCGCCCAAAGGGGGTGGGCATGCCCTCCTGTCTCGTGGCCGCCTCGGCTGCTTCTTGGCTTGCACTCCAAGTCCTCTGGATCACGTTCGTTCCAAAAATCACACTCCCAAAGGTTTCATTCCGTTTGGACTCCGTTTGATTTTCCTTTTCTTTGAAATACGGAAATAGGCAAAAAAACAACAATACGGGCTAGGCCTCTGGTTAGTAGGTTAGTCCCAAAAATGATATAAATGTGTAAAATAAAGCCCATAAACATCCAAAAGGGGTAATATAATAGCATGGAACAATAAAAAATTATAGATACGTTGGAGACGTATCAAGCATCCCCAAGCTTAATTCCTGCTCGTCCTCGAGTAGGTAAATGATAAAAACAGAATTTTTGATGTGGAATGCCACCTAGCATAATTTGCAATGTAATTTTCTTTATTGTGGCATGAATGTTCAGATCCAAATGATGCAAGATAAAAGCTTATAAAACATAAAAATAATAATGCTTCGAAGCATACTAACAAATAATCATGTCCTATCAAAATAGCATAGCCAAAGAAAGCTTATCCCTACAAAATCATATAGTTAGGCCATGCTTCATTTTCATTACACAAAATACTCCCATCATGAACAACCCCGATGACAAGCCGAGCAATTGGTTCATACTTTTTAACGTGCTTCAACTTTTTTTTCAACTCTTACGCAATACATGAGCGCAAGCCATGGACATAGCACTATGGTGGTATAAGGTGGTGGTTGTGAGGACAAAAAGAGGGAGAAGATAGTCTCACATCAACTAGGCGTATCAACGGGCTATGGAGATGCCCATCAATAGATATCAATGTGAGTGAGTAGGGATTGCCATGCAACGGATGCACTAGAGCTATAATATATGAAAGCTCAACAAAATAAACTAAGTGGGTGTGCATCCAACTCACTTGCTCACGAAGACCTATGGCATTTTGAGGAAGCCCATCATTGGAATATACAAGCCAAGTTCTTATAATGAAAAATTCCCACTTAGTATATGAAAGTGACAACATAGGAGACTCTCTATCATGAAGATCATGGTGCTACTTTGAAGCACAAGTGTGGAAAAAGAGATAGTAGCATTGTCCCTTCTCTCTTTTTCTCTCATTTTTTTTCTTTTTTTTTCTTTTTTTTTCTTTTGGCCTTTTTTTCTTTTTTTCTTTATTTTTGTCCTTTCTCTTTTTTTTTTGTTTTTTATGTAAAGTCTGAAGTCTCATCCCGACTTGTGGGGGAATCATAGTCTTCATCATCCTTTCCTTACTGAGACAATGCTCTAATAATGAAGATCATCACACTTTTATTGATTTACAACTCAAGAATTACAACTCAAAGCTAGAACAATATGTGACTCTATATGAATGCCTCCGGCGGTGCACCGGGATATGCAATGAATCAAGAGCGACATGTATGAAAATTATGAGGGTGGCCTTGCCACAAATACAATGTCAACTACTTGATCATGCAAAGAGCAATATGACAATGATGAAGCGTGTCATAATAAACAAAACGGTGGAAAGTTGCATGGCAATATATCTCGGAATGACTATGGAAATGCCATAATAGGTAGGTATGGTGTCTGTTTTGAGGAAGGTAAATAATGGGTGCATGATACCGGCAAAAGTTGCGCGGCACAATAGAGGCTAGCAAAGTGGAAGGGTGAGTGTGCGTATATCCATGGACTCACATTAGTCATAAAGAACTCATATATTTATTACAAAAGTCTACTTAGCCCTCGAAGCAAATTTCTACTACGCATGCCCCTAGAGGGATAGATTGGTAGGAAAAGACCATCGCTCGTCCCCGACTACCACTCATAAGGAAGACAATCAAAAGAGCACCCATTGCAACAAATTTGTCACACAACTTTTACCATACGTGCATGCTACGGGACTTGCCAATTTCAACACAAGTATTTCTCAATTTCATAATTACCCACTAGCATGACCCTAACATTACTACCTTTATATCTCAAAAGAATTATCAAGCATAAAATTGATCATAGCATCCAATTCACTTTCTATGATAGTTTTTATTATACCCAACTTGGATGCTCATCATTCTAGGACCAAATTTGTAACCATAGAAAATACCATGCTGTTCTAAAAGACTCTCAAAATAATATAAGTGAAGCATGAGAGACTAAAAATTTCTTCAAAATTAAGCCACCGCCGTGCTCTAAAAGATATAAATGAAGCACTAGAGCAAAAACTATCAAGCTCAAAAGATATAAGTGAAGCACATAGAGTATTCTAGCAAATTCTAATCAAGTGGGCTTCTCCCAAAAGGTGTGTACAGCAAGGATGATTTTGGTAAACTAAAAAGCAAATACTAATATAATACACGACGCTCCAAGCAAAACACATATCATGTGGCGAATAAAAATATAGCTCCAAGTAAAGTTACCAATGAACAAAGACGAAAGAGGGGATGCCTTCCTGGGGCATCCCCAAGCTTAGGATTTTGGCTATTCTTGAATATCTTGGGGTGCCATGGGCACCCCAAGCTTAGGCTCTTGCCACTCCTTATTCCATAGTCCATCAAAGCTTTACCCAAAACTTGAAAACTTCACAACACAAAACTCAATAGGAAATCTTATAAGCCTCGTTAGTGAAAGAAAACAAAACCACCACATAAGGTATTGTAATGAACTCATTATTTATTTATTTTGGTGTTAAACCTACTGTATTCCAACTTCTCTATGGTTTATAAACTATTTTACTAGCCATAGATGCATCAAAATAAGCAAACAACACACGAAAAACAGAATCTATCAAAAACAGAACAGTCTGTAGAAATCTGTAACTAACACAAACTTCTGGAACTCTAAAAATCCTAAAAAAATAGGAACTCCTGAACAATTTGTCTATTGATCAGCAGAAAAAAGAATCAATGCAAAAGCTCTTTTCTGTGATTTCACAAAACTAATTTCGTGCGTGCAAAGTTTCTGTTTTTCAGCAGAATCAAATCAACTATCATCATAGGTTATCCTATAGGTTCTACTTGGCACAAACACTAATTAAAAGATAAAAACACATCTGAACAGAAGGTAGATGCAAAATTTATTACTAAACAGGAACAAAAACAAAAAACACAAATAAAATTGGGTTGCCTCCTAACTAGCGCTATCGTTTAACGCCCCTAGCTAGGCATAAAAGCAAAGATAGATCTTGAAAGCTCATCTCATATTCTCTACGTTTGGCAGCAAGTTTTCTTTGAGGCAAGCAAAAGTAATCAAAAGGGCTAAATTTAGCGGGACAAAATTCCCCAAGATCAATCTCAGGAGGAACAGGTTCCTCCTTTGGCCCTTCATTATGCACAACTAATTCATCACTAAAAGCATTCTTTTGGCAAAATCTCATGAGCCTATACCCAAGAGAGTATCCTAGCTCATTATTTTGAAGAGAAAAATCATTATTAAGTTTGGAAATTCTATCAACCAATATGTTGGTAGGAACCTTTTTTCTAAGGTTTTCATTGAAAGCAACATAGTCCGAAGATTGAAAACGCCTAATTTCCTCTTGATCAAAGAGGATCGCCTCTATGGGAGGACGACCGGCGTCCACCCTATAGTGCGCAAAGATTTCTTTGGTCTCTCTTATAATAAATCTAAACTCATGAGACAAAAAGATAGTAACATCGCGCTTACCAGAAGAATGCTCAATATTGGAAAATTCTAGGAAAATTCTTTGTACGCAAGGATGCATATGCATAAATTGTCTTTCAAGCTCAACTACAAGCATAGCGATAGCATCCGCATGACTACTAGTTCTATGAATAATAGAACCACCCATGGAAGGCAAAGCACCGGCACAAGTAAAGAAATCTTGAATAACACCTTTTCCAATGATGTTACCACTACCGATTCGAAACTTTTTAGTATGCAAGATAGGAGGTTCTTCAGCCGAAGCTTCAGAATTTTCCATGTTATCATTATTGTCCATATCGATGATAATCTCCCCAATCTCAGACATAACGGCAAACAAGAGCAAGGAGCAAGAAAGCAAGCGAAAGAGAGAGGAGGAGATTGGGAAAGAGAGGGCAAATAAAACGGCAAGGGTTAAGTGGGGGAGAGGAAAATGAGATGCAAATGGCAAATAATGTAAATGCGAGGGAGATGAGTTTGTGATGGGTACTTGGTATGTCTTGACTTGAGCGAAGACCTCCTCGGCAACGGCGCCAACAATCCTTCTTGCTATGTCTTGAGCTTACGTTGGTTTTCCTTGAAGAGGAAAGAGTGATGCATCAATAGCAGCGTAAGTATTTCCCTCAGTTTTTGAGAACCAAGGTATTAATCCAGTAGGAGGCTCCTCAAAAGTCCCACACACCTACACAAACAAACAAAGAACTCATGACCAATACAATAAAGGGGTTGTCAATCCCTTCACATCCACTTGCGTAAGTGAGATCTGATAGAGATAGTATGATAAGATAAATATATTTTTGGTATTTTATAATAGAGATGCAAAAAGTAAAGATGCAAATAAAAGTAGATTGAAATCTTATATGGTAAAAGATAGACCTGGGGGCCATAGGTTTCACTAGAGGCTTCTCTCAAGATAGCATAAGTATTACGGTGGGTGAACAAATTACTGTCGAGCAATTGATAGAAAAGCGAATAATTATGAGATTATCTAGGCATGATCATGTATATAGGCATCATGTCCGTGACAAGTAGACCGACTACTGCCTGCATCTACTACTATTACTCCACACATCGACCGACTCCTGCCTGCATCTAGAGTATTAAGTCCATAAAGAACAGAGTAACGCATTAAGAAAGATGACATGACATAGAGGGATAAACTCAAGCAATATGATATAAACCCCATCTTTTTATCCTCGATGGCAACAATACAATACGTGCCTTGCTGCCCCTGCTATCACTAGGTAAGGACACTGCAAGATTGAACCGAAAGCTAAGCACTTCTCCCATGGCAAGAAAGATCAATCTAGTAGGGCAAACCAAACTGATAATTCAAAGAGACTTGCAAAGATAACTCAATCATACATAAAAGAATTCAGAAGAGATTCAAATATTTCTCATAGATAAACTTGACCATAAACCCACAATTCATCGGATCTCGACAAACACACCACAAAAAGAGTTTACATCGAATAGATCTCCACAAGAGAGTGGGAGAACATTGTATTGTGATCCAAAAAGAGAGAAGAAGCCATCTAGCTAATAACTATGGACCCGAAGGTCTGAGGTAAACTACCCACAACTCATCGGAGGGGCTATGGTGTTGATGTAGAAGCCCTCCGTGGTCGATTCCCCCTCTGACGGAGCACCGACGAAGGCTCCAAGATGGGATCTCGCGGATACAGAAGGTTACGGTGGTGGAAATTGTGTTTCGTTGGCTCCATGAATGTTTTCGGGGTACGTAGGCATATATAGGAGGAAGAAGTATGTCGGTGGTCGCCCGAGGGGCCCACAAGATAGGGGGGCGCGCCCAGAGGGGGTGGGCGCGCCCTCCTGTCTTGTGGCCGCCTCGGCTGCTTCTTGGCTTGCACTCCAAGTCCTCTAGATCTCGTTCGTTCCAAAAATCACACTCCCGAAGGTTTCATTCCGTTTGGACTCAGTTTGATATTCCATTTCTTCGAAATACTGAAATAGGCAAAAAAACAGCAATACGGGCTGGGCCTCCGGTTAGTAGGCTAGTCCCAAAAATGATATAAATGTGTAAAATAAAGCCCATAAACATCCAAAAGGGGTAATATAATAGCATGGAACAATTAAAAATTATAGATACGTTGAAGACGTATCAAGGACCTTATAGTCCGGCTGTGGCCTGGCGAGCCCCTGCCCGGCAGCTACTTTGGCCTTGTCAAGCGGATGGTAAATGCATGTTCGCGACTTGAAGTCATTAAGCGGTCCGTCTGCATTGAAGGTGCACGCCGTGCCTTGGCTCGTGGAAAAGTGCACTGGGCGAAGATGGATGCCGAGAAGCTGGTGATAGAGGGGCCGCCGAAGGGCAAGGAGCATCGCCACCCCGAACAGTATTATGATAATGTCATTAAGGGTGCCCGCCTTGTGGAGGATGAATGTGCTAAGGATGTAATTTTTGAATGAATGTACTCATATCATCCTGTAATATGAAAACAAGTTCATATGCGCTGTGTGGCACTTTGTTAATTTAAAATATTACCTTTTGTGCGGCCGTTTATAAAATCTTGAGAGTTGGCCAGTCGTCGGCTTCTGCCCCCATGTAACTAGTACTGGGGTGTTTGGGATAGATATAAACACTCTCTATCCAAATTTTTGGTCCTTTTAAGGAGGTTTTTAACGTAGCGAACAAGGCAATCAGACTATACAGCTTATCACTCTCACTTAGCCATAGAAGTCTACAATTTTAAATTTCGGCGAAGCCCCTAGTATCCGGAAGGTCGGACTCGGGGCGCTATACACGCCTAAATCGGGCAAGGCCGATTCCTCACCTGAAGCGTAAAAAATCTTTAAGGATTTGAGACCTCTTGAATAGCGACTAGCTCTCACCTCATCATGACAGTCAGTTTTCGGCTTTCTCTACTAAGGTGCTCGTCCGGAAGAACCGGGACACAACCGCAGTAGTTCTCCCTGTGCTAACTTAGTCGATATAGCGGAACATAAGGTACCAAAACATGGGAGCCGGGCAAACCCAACTATTGACCCAAGACATGATTCAGAGCTGATGCATATAATGCTATACGTTCGGGGTGCCGCACTGTCGAAAGTGTTCGGACTTTTCTTCCGTGTTATGGGGTGCACTGAAGCCCCTGGCGAGCCGGACGTACCAAAGTGTTTGGGTGCAATAAATAAGCAGTAAAGAAAAGGGGAAAATAAATGTAATAGTAAGCTCACGCTGTACATTATTTTTCCTTGTTATTCAAATAGTACGTCAAAGCGTACGTATACAAGTAGTGCAATAAGCAAAATAGGACTGTTTGACACATCCTGACCAGGAGCGAGCTGTGTGCGGGTATGTAAAACAGGTATGACGATCATTATCAGAGACCACCTGAGGATTCCCTTGTACGCCAAAGCTTCTTGTCTTCTTGGTGTGTCCGTCCCGCTATGTGTCCGATAGTCGGTCTTTCGGAAGAGCCTCCTGAAGATAGGGACCTGAAAGAAAAAAGGTGCAAAGATGCGTGGGTCCCAGGGCGGTCGAACCGCATTGTGGACCGTGTCATGGCCGTGCCTCCGCCCATGCCCATGGTATTTTAAGTGCGTAATTGTGTATGCGCGGCACAAACTTCGCCGCTTGACTGGGACTAGGACGGAGGCCGAATTGCTAGTCGAGGTCTGAACGTGCCGGATGATCCTGTTGCGGGGTACTCCGGACTCGCTTGACGGTGTCCGGGTTCTTTATCGCCAAATTGGTTGTTTGCCTAAGAAGGCTGTTTTGTACTTCCGCCGCGAGGGCCGCAGTGTGCTCCTCCATACGGAGCGAGCGCTCCGTGTTTCCATTTACTGTTATAACCCCGCGAGGTCCTGGCATTTTGAGCTTGAGGTATGCATAATGCGGTACCGCATTGATTCTGGCAAATGCGATTCGTCCGAGCAGTGCGTGATAGCCACTGCAGAAGGGGACGATGTCGAAGATTAACTCCTCGCTTCAGAAATTGTCCGGAGATCCGAAGACCACTTCCAGTGTGATTGAGCCCATGCAACAGGCCTCCACACCGGGTATGATACCCTTGAAGGTGTTTTTTTGGGCTTGATCCTTGAGGGGTCGATGCCCATTTTGCGCAATGTATCCTGATAGAGCAGGTTCAGGCTGCTGCAACCATCCATGAGGACTCGTGTAAGGTGGAATCCGTCGATGATGGGGTCAAGGACCAATGCGGCCGAACTGCCATGACAGATACTGGTAGGATGGTCCCTGCGATCGAAAGTGATCGGACAAGAGGACCATGGGTTGAACTTTGGGGCGACTGGCTCCGTCGCATAGACGTCCCTTAGTGCACGCTTCCATTCCCGCTTGGGAATATGTGTTGCGTATATCATATTCACCGTTTTCACCTGGGGAGGGAATTTCTTCTGTCCTCCTGTGTTCGGCGGCCGGGGCTCCTCGTCGTCATTGCTATGCAACCCCTTTTCCTTGTTTTCGGCATTCAACTTGCCGGCCTGTTTGAACACCCAACATTCCCTATTGGTGTGGTTGGCTGGTTTATCGGGGGTGCCATGAATTTGACATGAGCGATCGAGTATGTGGTCCAGAATGGACGAGCCCGGATTGTTTCTTTTGAATGGCTTTTTCCGCTGTCCGGATTTAGAGCCTCTGAATCCAACATTGACTGTCGTGTCTTCGGTGTTGTCACCATTGTTGCGACGCTTGTGTCTATTGCGTCATGGCTTGCCGTTGCTGTCTCTGGCGTCTGAATCGCCGAAGTTTTTTGGTGTGATGTTGCTACGAGCCAGCCAGCTGTCCCCACCCGTGCAAAAGTGGGTCATGAGTGTTGTGAGGGCTGCCATGGACTTTGGCTTCTCTTGTCCGAGGTGTCGGGCGAGCCATTCGTCACGGATGTTATGCTTGAAGGTTGCTAAGGCTTCGGCATCCGGACAGTCGACAATTTGGTTCTTTTTGGTTAGGAACCGAGTCCAGAATTTCCTGGCTGACTCTCTGGGCTGTTGGGTTATGTGACTTAAGTCATCAGCGTCCGGTGGTCGCACGTAAGTGCCCTGGAAGTTGTCAAGGAACGCGTATTCCAGGTCCTCCCAACTGCCAATGGAACTTGCTGGCAGGCTATTCAGCCAATGCCGAGCCGGTCCTTTGAGCTTGAGTGGTAGGTACTTGATGGCATGTAGGTCATCACCGTGGGCCATGTGAATGTGTAGGAGAAAATCTTCAATCCATACCGCGGGGTCTGTTGTGCCATCATATGATTCAACGTTCACAGGTTTAAACCCTTATGGGAATTCATGATCCATTACTTCATCAGTGAAGCATAGGGGGTGTGCGGCGCCTCTATGTCGGGCTACATCCCGTCGTAGTCCCAACGAGTCTGGTCTGTTGTATTCGGCCCGGACAGACTTTTGTTTATTGTATCCGGCGTGATGGTTATCTTCACGCGTTGTGGTGCGCCCTCGTGATCCGTAGATCGATCTTGACTGTCCTGCTTTATTTTCCAATATGTCTCGCAGGTCCTTCGTGTGGCCCCGGGCCTTAGTATTACTGTTTGATTGGCGACGGGGTGCGGTCTGGACTTTGGGCTGGTACGCCGCTCTGTCTCGGCCACGGGGTGGTCGGTCAGCCGCATCATGTGCTGGTAGTGTGGGCTTCAATGCCTCCTCCTCAAGTTTAGGTAGCAACCTGCGCTTTGGGTAACTTTTGGTAGGGCGCTCGAGTCCGTATTCCTCGGCAGTCAGGACCTCGGTCCATCTATCAGTTAGTAGATCTTGATTAGCTTGAAGCTATTGCTGCTTTTTCTTCAGGCTTTTTGCAGTGGCTATAAGCCGGCGCTTGAAGCGCTCCTGCTCGACGGGATCCTCGGGCATGATGAATTCTTCGTCGCCAAGGATCACTTCGTATTTGGAGAGAGGCATGTAGTTATCATCCTCTGATTCTCCATCTGTTGCCTGTTCTTTAGGGCTAGCTTGCCCATCTTCTTGCTCGGACTGCTTGAAGCCTGGCTGGGCAGGATTGTTTTCGTCTTCGGCACCATCCGGATTGTTATCATCTCTTGTGCCGGTATCACTATTTTTGCCTATGGCAGGGCTTGGAGCGGCGCCTATGATGCCGGTGCCTAGATTGCTTCTCCAAGGGATTATCTTCAGTTGCCTCACCGCCATTGTTTTCTTTGGGGGTGTCCACCATATATATATATATATCATATGATGAGGTGGCTGTCCAGCGCCCTATAGGCGGTGGTTCCTGTTCTTCTCCTGCATCATCGTCCATACCATCGATGTCTTCGGAGTTGAAGTCAAGCACGTCGGTTAAGTCATCGACAGTGGCTTTGAAGTGGGTGGTGGGTGGGGAACGAATTTCTTCGCCGTCCGCTTCCCACTCAAGCCGGACATAGTTCGGCCAAGAGTCTCCCGACAAGGAAAGAGACCTTAATGAATTTAGCACGTCACCGAAGGGCGAGTGCTGAAAAATATCCGCGGAGGTGAACTCCATGACCGGTGCCCAATCAGATTCGATAGGCATGGTCGTATGCAGTTCGGATCCTGTAGCCAGAGTCGAGTCCGAGGGTCCGATGATTCCGACCTCATAGGAGGTGAGGTCAGTGTTCGGCTCCAAGGCTGAGGAGTGTGCGGCCTCCGTGGCGGGGCCATCCACCCGTCCTCGGATGGCACGATCTGCTCTGGATTTATTCCTGGCGCCGCCGCAGGCGCGATCTCCCAAACACTGTCCGATGGCAGATCTAAGTCATGCTCGTCGTGACCGTTCGGCGCACCTGACATGGGCTCGAATCCATCGAAGATCAAGTCTCCGCGGATGTCGGCAGTATAGTTCAAGCTTCCAAACCTGACCTGATGGCCAGGGGCGTAGCTATCGATCTGCTCCAGATGGCCAAGCGAGTTGGCCCACAGTATGGAGCCTCCAAATACGAAGAATTTGTCTGGGAAGGAAAGCCTCCCCTTGGACCGTGTCGTTGAAGATGATTGAAGGAGCCATCAAGCCTTATCGCGACGGCACAGTGGAACTCTCAATGAAAGCACCAATGTCGGTGTCAAAACCGGCGGATCTCGGGTAGGGGGTCCCGAACTGTGCGTCTAAGGCTAATGGTAACAGGAGGCGGGGGACACGATGTTTTACCCATGTTTGGGCCCTCTCGATGGAGGTAATACCCTACTTCCTGCTTGATTGATCTTGATGATATGAGTATTACAAGAGTTGATCTACCACGAGATCGTTGAGGCTAAACCCTAGAAGCTAGCCTATGATTATGATTGTTGTTGTCCTACTGACTAAACCCTCCAGTTTATATAGACACCGGAGGGGGCTAGGGTTACACAGAGTCGGTTACAGAGAAGGAGATCTACATATCCGAATTGCCAAGCTTGCCTTCCACACAAACAAGAGTCCCATCCGGACATGGGACGAAGTCTTCAATCTTGTATCTTCATAGTCCAACAGTCCGGCCAAAGTATATAGTCCGGCTGTCCGAGGACCCCTTAATTCTGGACTTCCTCAGTGGCCACGAGACAGGGGCCCACACCCACTCCAGGTGGACGCGCCCCCACCCTCGTGGGCCCCTCATAAGGCAGTTGATGCCCTTCTTTAGCCACAAGAAAGCCAATTTTTGGAAAAAGATCTGGGCGAAGGTTTCAATCCAATCAGAGTTGTGGATCTCCGGATATAAAAGAAACGGTGCCAGGGCAGATTCTGGAAACGCAGAAACAGAGAGAAACAAAGAGACAGATCCAATCTCGGAGGGGCTCTCACCACTCCCACACCATGGGAGCCAAGGACCAGAGGGGAAACCCTTCTCCCATCTAGGGAGAAGGTCAAGGAAGAAGAAGAAGAAGGGGGGCTCTCCCCCCTTGCTCCCGATAGCACCGGAACACCGCCGGGGGCCATCATCGTCACCACGATCTTCACCAACACCTCCGCCATCTTCACCAACATCTCCATCACCTTCCCCCATCTATATTCAGTGGTTCACTCTCCCGCAACCCACTGTACCCTCTACTTGAACATGGTGCTTTATGCTTCATATTATTACCTAATGATGTGTTGCCATCCTGTGATGTCTGAGTAGATTTTCGTTGTCCTATCGGTGATTGATGAATTGCTATGATTGGTTTAATTTGCTTGTGGTTATGTTGCTGTCCTATTGTGCCCTCCATGTCGCGCAAGCGTGAGGGATTCCCACTGTAGGGTGTTGCAATATGTTCATGATTCGCTTATAGTGGGTTGCTTGAGTGACAGAAGCATAAACCCGAGTAAGGGGGTTGTGGCGTATGGGATAAAGGGGACTTTATGATTTAATGCTATGGTTGGGTTTTACCTTAATGATCAATAGTAGTTGCGGATGCTTGCTTGAGTTCCAATCATAAGTGCATATGATCCAAGAAGAGAAAGTATGTTAGCTTATGCCTCTCCCACATAGTAAGTAGTCAATTGCTTGGGGACAATTTCACAACTCCTACCACCACTTTTCCACACTCGCTATATTTACTTTATTGCTTCTTTATCTAACAACCCCTAGTTTATATTTACGTGCTCTTTATTATCTTGCAAACCTATCCAACAACACCTACAAAGTACTTCTAGTTTCATACTTGTTCTAGGTAAAGCGAACAATAAGCGTGCGTAGAGTCATATCAGTGGCAGATAGGACTTGAGAGAATATTTGTTCTACCTTTCGCTCCTCGTTGGGTTTGACACTCTTACTTATCGAAAGAGGCTACAATTACCCCCTACACTTGTGGGTTATCAAGACCTTTTTCTGGCGCCGTTGCCGGGGAGTCATAGCGTGGGGTGAATATTCTCGTGTGTGCTTGTTATTTTTATCACTAGTAATTTTTATTTGCTGTTCTTAGTTGTTTTCTATCTCTAGTTATGGGTAGGAAACGCAAAATACCAAAAAATTAGTTGTACCTACTACACCAATGGTTGAAGAACCACTCAAAATCTATCACACTCCTGAAGCTTTTTACTTGGATCATCTTCGATCCCTTTGTGCTCGTGCTGAAACCCCAACTAGCTTAGTTGAGGGCAAATCTTTATATGAGCATGCTTGTTATGTGCGACACCGTATATCTGAAAAAGGGAAACTTTACTGGATCGAATTCATCGTTTGCAATGCTATGCTTGGACTTTATGTGAAATATATGATGTTACTTGTTGTTCTGAAAACCCTAAGAAACACCTTCCCTACCAATGTGAGTTTACTGATAATGGAATAGTATCTTCGTATGCTAAGGGTGTTTATAATTACTATGATGTTCAACAAATTGAAGAATTTGTTGCTTTTAAGGGTGCTTATGAAATTGCTTCTTTGATTGAAAAGTATGATGCTACTCTTTACAAATCTGAAAATTTTGCCATACTTGAATATTGTTATGATAATTATGCTTCTAATGCCTATGTTAAGCTATATATTGAGGACTCCTCCACTGTCCAAGAAGAGAATAATATTTTGCAGGAGTCTATGGAAGAACAAATTACTGAAACTGTGAGCTCATTGGATGAAAAAGATGATGAGGAGAGCGAAGAACAAAAGGAGGAAGAGCGGATTAGCTACCCGTGCCCACCTTCTAATGAGAGTAACCCTCCAACTCATACATTATTTAATGTCCCTTCGTTCTTACCGAAGGATGATTGCTATGATGATAGCTATGATGATTGTTATGATCCCGTTGATTCTCTTGAAATATCCCTTTTTGATGATACTTGCTATGCTTGTGGCCAAGATGCCACTATGAATTATGCTTATGGAGATGAACTTGCTATAGTTCCTTATGTTAAACATGAAATTGTTGCTATTGCACCCACGCATGACAGTCCTATTATCTTTTTGAATTCTCCCGACTACACTTTATTGGAGAAGTTTGTGCTTATTGAGGATTATATTGATGGGTTGCATTTTATTACTACACATGATGATTTTTATAGATGTAATATGCATGTTCTTGCTTCTCCTACTTGCAATTATTATGAGAGAGGAACTATATCTCCACCTCTCCGTGTTTCCAATATGATAAAATTGCAAGAAACTGTTTATACTATGCATTGGCCTTTACTATGTGTGCATGAATTATTCCTTTATGACATGCGGATGCATAGGAAGAGAGTTAGACTTCATTGTTGCATGATATATATTACTTTGTTTACTAAATTACAAATCATTGTTAATTAAAATTGGCTTTGATATACCTTGGGATCCGGGTGGATTCATTACTTGAGCACTATATGCCTAGCTTAATGGCTTTAAAGAAAGTGCTGCCAGGGAGACAACCCGAAAGTTTTAGAGAGTCATTTATTTCTGTTGAGTGCTTTTATATAGTCTAAAAACAAAAAAAATAAAGAGGGGAATCCAAAACTTTTCAAAAAGGAAAGTGAAAGTGAGAGAGACAAGCATTGTTGAAGTGGGAGAGATCCTTGAACTTTGATCATGCTCACGGAAACTTTGTGAATCTTGATTACAGAAACTTTTCATCAAAAATAATTATCCGCTTGTACAATTCCAATGTATTATAAAAATAATGTGCCAAGGTTTGCCTTTAGGATGTTTACAATGCTTGTTGGTTTGTACGGTGCAGGACAGAAACTTTGGCTGTAGTGCGCGATTTTACATTTTTTGCTAGAACATCAAACGGGTCTGATTATTTTTGCACTGTCTTTATATACAAATTTTTTATTTTTCCTAATTCTGGTAGAAGTTTTGGGGTACCATAAGTATGGTGAATGTTCATATTGCTACAGACTGTTCTATTTTTGACAGATTCTGTTTTTGATGCATAGTTTGCTTGTTTTGATGAATCTATCAATTTATATTAGTGGATTAAGCCATGGAAAAGTTATATTACAGTAGAAACAATGCAAAAAAATATGAATTGGTTTGCAACAATACTTAGAGTATTGATTTGCTTTATTATACTAACGGATCTTACCGAGTTTTCTGTTGAAGTTTTGTGTGGATGAAGTGTTTGATCGAGGAGGTCTCGATATGAGGAAAAGGAAGAGAGGCAAAAGCTCAAGCTTGGGGATGCCCAAGGCACCCCAAGTAAATATTCAAGGAGACTCAAGCGTCTAAACTTGGGGATGCCCCGGAAGGCATCCCCTCTTTCTTCAACAAGTATCGGTATGTTTTCGTATTCGTTTCGTTCATGCGATATGTGCAAGTCTTGGAGCGTCTTTTGCATTTAGTTTTCATTTTTCCTTTATGCACCATGCTGGTATGAGATAGTCCTTGGTTTATTTATAGAATGCTCACTGCACCTCACTTAAATTTTTTGAGTATGGCTTTATAGAATGCTTCACATGCTTCACTTAAATCATTTGAAGTTTGGACTGCCTGTTTCTCTTCACTTAGAAAACCGCCATTTGTAGAATGCTCTTTTGCTTCACTTATATTTGTTAGAGCGTGGGCATATCTTTTGTAGAAAGAATTAAACTCTCTTGCTTCACTTATATCTATTTAGAGAGATGACAGGAATTGGTCATTCACATGGTTAGTCATAAAATCCTACATAAACTTGTAGCTCGCTGAATATGATATGTTTGATTCCTTGCAATAGTTTTGTGATATAGAGATGATAATATGTGGGAGGTACTAGTAGATGGTTGTGTTTAGTAAGCATGTTGGTGTTAAGGTTTGTTATTCCCGAAGCATGCACTATGGTCTACTAACTATGTAATCAAATTGGCGCGCATTGTATTTTAATTGTTTATCTTTGCGTGAAAGTCGGGGGCGCGCGATGGTTAACTCCTACCAACCTCCCCCATACGAGCATGCGTGTAGTACTTTGTTTCGAGGGCTAATAAATTTTTGCAATAAGTATGTGAGTTCTTTATGACTAATGTTGAGTCCATGGTTTATACGCACTCTCACCCTTCCATCATTGCTAGCCTCTTCGGTACCGTGCATTTGCCTTTATCACCTCAAGAGTTGGTGCAAACTTCACCGGTGCATCCAAACCCTGTGATACGATACACTCTATCACACATAAGCCTCCTTATATATTCCTCAAAATAGCCACCATACCTACCTATCATGGCATTTCCATAGCCATTCCGAGATATATTGCCATGCAACTTCCATCATCATCATATTCATGACTTGAGAATTTATTGTCATATTGCTTTGCATGATCGTAAGATAGCTAGCATGATGTTTTCATGACTTGTCCGTTTTTTATGTCATTGCAACACTAGATCATTGCACATCCCGGTACACCGCCGGAGGCAATCATATAGAGTCATATCCTTATTCTAGTATCGAGTTGTAATATTGAGTTGTAAGTAAATAAAGTGTGATGATCATCATTATAGAGCATTGCCCCATGAAAAAAAGGAAAAAAGAGAGGCCAAAGAAGCCTAAGTAAAAAAAGGGGGGCCAAAGAAGCCCACCCAAAAAAATAAAAAAAAAGAAAAAAAAGAAAAAGAAAAGGGGCAATGTTACCATCCTTTTACGACACTTGTGCTTCAGAGTAGCACCATGTTCTTCATATAGAGAGTCTCCTATATTGTCACTTTCATATACTAGTGGGAATTTTAATTATAGAACTTGGATTGTATATTCCAATGATGGGCTTCCTCAAATGCCCTAGGTATTCATGAGCAAGCAACTTGGATGCACACCCACTTAGTTTTCAGTTTGAGCTTTCATACACTTATAGCTCTAGTGCATCCGTTGCATGGCAATCCCTACTCCTCGCATTGACATCAATTGATGGGCATCTCCATAGCCCGTTGATTAGCTGCGTCGATGTGAGACTTTTTCCCTTTTTGTCTTCTCCACACAACCCCCACCATCATATTCTATTCCACCCATAGTGCTATATCCATGGCTCATGCTTATGTATTGCGTGAAGGTTGAAAAAGTTTGGGAATACTAAAGTATGAAACAATTTCTTGGCTGACACCGGGATAAGCATGAGGGGTACCTTGTGTTAAGAAAAGGGAGCATACCAGACTAAATGATTTTGTAGGGATAACATTCTGAAGCATTGATATTTTGAAAGACATGATTGTTTGTTGGGATGCCCTAAGTATTATTGTTTTTATGTCAAATGATAGACTATTGCTTTGAATCACTCGTGTCTTAATATTCATGCCATGATTAGACATATGATCAATATTATGCTAGGTAGCATTCCACATCAAAAATTATCTTTTTATCATTTACCTACTCGAGGACGAGCAAGAATTAAGCTTGGGGATGCTAATACGTCTCCGTCGTATCTATAATTTTTGATTGTTCCATGCCAATATTATTCAGCTTTCATATACTTTTGGCAAATTTTTATATTATTTTTGGGACTAACATATTGATCCAGTGCCCAGTGCCAGTTCCTGTCTGTTGCATGTTTTATGTTTCGCAGAAACCCAATATCAAATGGAGTCCAAATGGGATAAAAACAGACGGAGAATTATTTTGGAATATTTGTGATTTTTGGGAAGTAAAATCAACGCGAGACGGTGCCCGAGGTGGCCACGAGACAGGGACCCACGCCCACTCTAGGTGGGCGTGCCCCCACCCTCGTGGGCCCCTCGTAAGGCAGTTGATGCCCTTCTTTGGCCGCAAGAAAGATATTTTTTGGAAAAATATCTGGGCGAAGGTTTCAATCCAATCGGAGTTACGGATCTCCGGATATAAAAGAAACGGTGCCAGGGCAGAATCCTGGATCGCAGAAAGAGAGAGAGACAGAGAGACAGATCCTATCTCGAAGGGAATCTTGCCCCTCCCATGCCATGGGAGCCAAGAACCAGAGGGGAAACCCTTCTCCCATCTAGGGAGAAGGTCAAGGAAGAAGAACAAGAAGGGGGGGGGGTCTCCCCCTTGCTTCCGGTGGCGCTGGAACGCCGCCGGGGGCCATCATCATCACCGCGATCTTCACCAACACCTCCACCATCTTCACCAACATCTCCATCACCTTCCGTCATCTATATTCAGCGGTCCACTCTCCCGCAAACCGCTGTACCCTCTACTTGAACATGGTGCTTTATGCTTCATATTATTACCCAATGATGTGTTGCCATCCTATGATGTCTGAGTAGATTTTCGTTGTCCTATCGGTGATTGATGAATTGCTATGATTGGTTTAATTTGCTTGTGGTTATGTTGCTGTCCTATTGTGCCCTCCGTGTCGCGCAAGAGTAAGGGATTCCCGCTGTAGGGTGTTGCAATACGTTCATGATTCGCTTATATTGGGTTGCTTGAGTGACAGAAGCATAAACCCGAGTAAGGGGGTTGTGGCGTATGGGATAAAGGGGACTTGATGCTTTAATGCTATGGTTGGGTTTTACCTTAATGATCTTTAGTAGTTGCGGATGCTTGCTAGAGTTCCAATCATAAGTGCATATGATCCAAGAAGAGAAAGTATGTTAGCTTATGCCTCTCCCACATAACACTTGCTATCGATCTAGTAAGGTAGTCAATTGCTTAGGGACAATTTCACAACTCCTACCACCACTTTTCCACACTCGCTATATTTACTTTATTGCTTGTTTATCTAACAGCCCCTAGTTTATATTTATGTGCTCTTTATTATCTTGCAAACCTATCCAACAACACCTACAAAGTACTTCTAGTTTCATACTTGTTCTAGGTAAAGCGAACACTAAGCGTGCGTAGAGTCATATCAGTGGCAGATAGGACTTGAGAGAATATTTGTTCTACCTTTAGCTCCTCATCGGGTCTGACACTCTTACTTATCGAAAGAGGCTACAATTATCCCCTACACTTGTGGGTTATCAAGCAACACCTCATCCCTCCTTGATAGTATTGGCTTTTCCTATAGACTCAATGTGATCTTGGATCACAAAAATAGAAAATGTAGAGTCTTGTGCTTTGAGCTTGAGCCAATCCTTTTGTCCTTAGCATCTTGAGGGATCCACTTTTCTCATCCATGCCATGCTAATTATTGAGCTTTCCTCATATATTTATCTTGAAATAGCATTAGCTCAATGAGCTATATGTTGTTGGGAATTACCAATACCACCCAAGGATAGTTGCACTTTCACTAGTTTACGTTCTCTTTATATTCTTGCAAACCTATCCAACAACACCTACAAAATCCTTCTAGTTTCATACTTGTTCTAGGTAAAGCGAACGTTAAGCGTGCATAGAGTTGTATCGGTGGTCGATAGAACTTGAGGGAATATTTGTTCTACCTTCAGCTCCTCATTGGGTTCGACACTCTTACTTATCAAAAGAGGCTACAATTGATCCCCTATACTTGTGGGTTATCGAGACCTTTTTCTGGCGCCGTTGCCTGGGAGTCATAGCGTGGGGTGAATATTCTCGTGTGTGCTTGTTTGCTTTATCACCCAGTAATTTTTATTTGCTGTTCTTAGTTGGATATGGAACACGAAATACCAAAAAAATTAGGTTTACTTGCTACTCATGGAGATGGGGAACCTCCTAAAACCCTCAATGCTCATCATGTGAAAGATATTATGTACTACTTTGATAATCCCGAGAAAACCCCATTCAATTATGTTATGGGAGACACGTTGGATTAACGTGAATACTTTAGGGATTATCGCTTGACACAAAAAGGGAAACTATTATGGGATCAAATTTATATGTTGCATTGGTATGCTCGGCAACTATGCTTGAGATATGATTATACTTGTTGCTCTAGGATGAGGGCTCCACACCTTCCCTTTTCATGCAAATCTAATGATAATGAAACCTTAGCTTCTTATGCTAATGGTATATATGATTACTATGTTGTGGAACAAATAGAAGAATTCGTTGCTTTTATGGGTGCTTATGAGATTGAATCTTTATTTAAAGAGTGTGAAAATCTTGATGATGCTATTTACAGACCTAAAATTTTTGCTATACTTAAATATTGCTATGAGAATTATGAATTCAATTCCGATATTGATGCATTTATTGAGAAAGTCTCCGCTATCCAAGAAGAGACTAATATTTTGCAGGAGTCTACGGAAGAAGAAATTGATGAAACTGTGAGCTCATTGGATGAAGAAGATGATGAGGAGAGCGAAGAACAAAAAAAAGGAAGAGCGGATTACCTACCCGTGCCCACCTTCTAATGAGAGTAACTCTTCAACTCATACATTGTTTGATTTCCCTTTGTGTTTACCGAAGGATGATTGATATGATGATTGTTATGATCCCATTGATTCTCTTGAAATATCCCTTTTTGATGAACTTGATGCTTGCTATGCTTGTGGCCAAGATGCCAATATGAATTATGCTTATGGAGATGAACTTGCTATAGTTCCTTATGTTAAACATGAAATTGTTGCTATTGCACCCACACATGATAGTCTTATTATCTTTTTGAATTCTCCCGACTACACTATATCGGAGAAGGTTGCCCTTATTAAGGATTATATTGATGGGTTGCGTTTCACTACTACACATGATGATTTTGATAGATATAATATGTCACATCCTAGTTAGCCATGCATTAGAGTGTTGCATCATGTTTACTCTTTCATCAGAAACCTGAAATGGGGATGACAGAACCCCCAGTCCCCTCTGAAACCAATTAGGGTTTACTAAAAACTTTTTCAATGAACCTGAAATGCCCTTCTAAAATACCCATCATTTTTGTCTTGGTTCAGAACCTCTGCCAAAAGTGATGCACATTTTCCTAGGCCATCTTAGGGTTTTTGAATTAAATCATAAATATTTGAATTTGGGCATTTAAAATTATATAAAATATTTAAATGCTCAAATATCTCCAAACTAAAATGTTTCATGTTGGAAATAATCCAACTATGGACCAGGAGTAGTTTGGTGATTTTAGGAGTTGCCTAAGTATTTTATTTAATTCAACAAAGTTGCAGAAGTATTAAAAAAACAGAAAACAGAAAGAAATGGAAAAACTTACCTGACGCCTGCTCCCGGCCCACCTGCCGGCCCAGCCCAGCGCCGCTCTAGCGAGCTGCTTGCCGGCCAGGCAGGCAGGCAGGTGCCCGACGGCGACCGCAGCGCGCGCCACGCACCTGCTCACCACCTCGCCGCTCCCCGCGCCCGGTGACGTCATGGATCAGCCTCCCTCGCTCCCCCGAACCCCCCAGACACCCCCTCCTCTCTCCAGCTCCTCCCCCTCGCGCTCCCCCGCCATGACCGACGCCACCATCGCCGTGGCTTCGTCGTAGCCGTGCTTCCCGCCGCCCGTGCGTCCTCTCATCGTGTCCAGGAGCTCCGCCGCTGTCCACTCCATCGAGCAAGCCGAGCCCCGAGTGCTCGCAACGCCCGAGTCCACCGCAACGACCTCGCCCGAACCGCCGTCGCCGGAGATCCCCTTCAACGCCGTCGTCGCTCCGGTCCATCTCCGGCCGCACCAAGGGCTTCGTCGCACTCACTGTGAGCTTAGCCATCTTTCCCCCCTTCCTTTGCTTGCTCCCGAGCCGTGTAGCGACCTCCCGGAGCTTAACCGCACCCACCGCCGTGGAGCACGTCGCCGACGTGCTCCCGGTCACCCTCCGACCACTCCACGGTGTCCATCATACTCACCGTGTCACGTAGCACCTAGCTAGCTACTCCCCACGCCTCACTGACCCCTCTAGCATCAAGTTCGTCTTCGGCCGAACCCCGGTGGCCGCCAAAGTCGTCGCCGGCGCCAACTCCGGCCACCCCGGCCCCAACGGACTCCACCAAGAGCTGCGGCTCGTCCTCAGCTCCACTCCGGTGGTCTCCGCGACCCATTTGGTGGCCGAAACAGCCAAAACCACTTCCGCCGCCGCGTCGGGCTCGCCGGCGGCTAAACGCCGGTGCAGCCAACCCGGGTTTGACCACGGGTGGGCCCTGGTTGACTCCCCTGAGTCAATGACAGGTGGGGCCCAGCCCTGTTAATTAAACAGGTTTAGTTTTAATTAAACTTTAATTAATCTAATCACACTGACACGTGGGACCCACTATCAGGTTTGACCCGGACGTGTCCCGTTGACCTGCTGACGTCACACTGACGTCAGGCTGACGCAATAATTGATTTTCTGGAATTAATCTAATATAGGAAATTCCAGAATATAGTTTAAACTTTGAAAATTCATAACTTTTATTCTGTAACTCCAAATCAGACAAATTATATATGAAAAATGATCAGAAAAATCCAATCTATCCATCTGTACTATTTTCATGCATGATTAAACAAGTTAACCTGATGTTTAATACAGAACAAGGAAAAACACTTTAAAAGGCCATGTTTGAGTTTGAAATTTGAATCTTTGATTCAAATTGGTTCAAACCCTTCTGGTCTTAGTTGCATTAGCCCAACACACTCATATTGCTATGTTTCATGCATGCATCATATTGTTGCACATTGTTTGGTGATGGTTGTGTATCGGTGTTCTTTGCGGCAGGTTCTGCCTCCGAGGAGTATCGTGATTACCCTAACGAAGAACCGTATCAGTGCATCGAACCATCAGGCAAGCAACCAACCATTTGATCATATCGATACAATCCCATGTTCTCGCTCCTGCTCTCTTTTACTGCATTAAGACAACGCGTTTCAAACTGCTGTGTGCTACGGTAGTTGAACCCACTTCCTCTGCATGACCTGTCATTGCCACAGTAACTTGATGAAACCCACTAGCATGTGTAGGAGTTGATTGAGCCATATGTATGTGTTGTTCCTACCTTGCTATGCCTGCTATGCTTAGAGTCGTGTCAGGTCTGGTTCATCTGGGTGATGGGCTAGAGTGAAATGATTATGTCGGTAATGAGAGTGGTGTGGTGAACACGATTTGGTAAAGGTATCGATGAGAGGCCATGTAGGAGTACATGGTGGGTTGTTTCATTGAAGCCGACCTTAAGCACTGAGATCTGTATGTGTGATTTAAGAATCAGCTACTACCATGCATTGGGCCCGAAACCAATGGACCCTCTCAGCTTCTTATTCACCCTAGTTCTCCGTCCAGGAGTTGCAAGTAGTTTCTGGTGTTTGTAGCCTACTGGAGGCCGTGGACAACGCTGACCGTAGGGGTGGGCTGTGATGCAGTAGGTACGTGGCCGGGTGTACCGAATACCCGTTAGGTATCTCGGGAACCCTGTTCACATCGTTCGGGGCCGTATGGGAAACCTCGGCCGGACTCCCTACGGATGGAACCTGGATAGGCGATAAACCTGGACTGGAGGCTTAGGTGATTAGGTAGGTCGTGGCCGACACCCACGTTGGGCTTCCGCTTGAAGGTTGCCGAGTACATGTCGGGTAAACGACGGTAAGTGGTGAGAGCGTGTATGAAGAAGTACACCCCTGCAGGGTTATCATGATCTATTCGAATAGCCGCGTCCGCGGTAAAGGACTACTTGGTTGCCTATACAGTTCATAGACAAGTAAATGGAAACTACTAAAAGCCTCAAGATAAGTATGAGTGCCGAGGATGGCTCTTCCGTAGGAAGACAGAGGTGGATCCTCGGTAGTGTATTGAATTGGTGAGTAGTGGACTCGTGTACGCAAAACCATTTCAAGTTGGAGTCTCGTAGGTTAGCCTAGCCAAGAGTCAGAGCTGGCTTGCTGCAACAACTCCACCAACCCTTCTTGATAATATGCATGTATGTAGGATCTGATGTAAGTCTTGCTGAGTACCTTTGTACTCATGTTGCTATAATTTACATTTTTACAGAAGACGCTGCAACCCCTTCTGATGGGTTCTACGTAGACGTTGACATCAATGAGTAGGCTAAGGCCCAGGTGGTGATCCTGAGCTTGTGAAGGACCTCGTAGTATAGCTAGGCTTTCCAAGCCTCTTCTATTTTTCTAGTTGTCTGTACTCAGACAAGTTACTTCCGCTGCTAGTTTGTATGACTGTATGACTTGAATGCTGGGTCGTGTGACCCGTACCTTTGTGTATGTTATGTATGGCTCTCTAAGCCTTAAATAAAGTACTTGTGTCGTAGAGTCATGTTGTGATGCCTTGTTGTATTTGCACATATCGAGCATATTGTGTGTATGATTGAAATGCTTGGTATGTGTGGGATCTGACTATCTAGTTGTTTATCTTTAGTAGCCTCTCTTACCGGGAAATGTCTCCTAGTGTTACCGCTGAGCCATGGTAGCTTGCTACTGCTCTGGAACACTTAGGCTGGCCGGCATGTGTCCTTCTTCGTTCCGGTGTCTGTCCCTTCGGGGAAATGTCACGCATTGAGTACCGGAGTCCTGTTAGCCCGCTACAGCCCGGTTTACCGGAGTCCTGCTAGCCCAGTGCTACAGCCCGGACCCACTTGCTGATGACCGACACGTTTGAAGCTGGGTCATGGATGCCTGTCCCTGTAAGTCTGTGCCACTTTGGGTTTACGACTAGTCATGTCAGCCCGGGCTCCTTATCATATGGATGCTAGCGACACTATCATATACGTGAGCCAAAAGGCGCAAACGGTCCCGGGCAAAGGTAAGGTGACACCCGTGGGGATACCGTGCGTGAGGCCGCAAAGTGATATGAGGTGTTACCGGCTAGATCGATGTGACATCGAGTCGGGGTCCTGACAGCGTTGGCATCAGAGCCGGACTGCCTGTAGGTTCTCCAAGCCAAATTGGTCGATGTTGAGTCTAGAAATTCTTTAGTTATATATAGGGGAATTGTTTGTGGGTGGAACGTAAGGCTCTTTTTACTCCTTTATCTTATGACATTCTGATCTGAGTCAGTCTATTCTTCCACCGGGGGTTAAGGAATTAGGATCTATTCTCTCTATCAGGATCACGTGTTACTAATCAGTAGTACCTTATAGGGTTGATGGATACAAGCCTAGTTCAGTTCTACTACCACGTTATGTTGTTAGGATGGATTCAGAACTTTGATATGATGATGTTGAGTGTGTATGAAATCCTTTGTCAAATGTCTCAAAATCCTTCTTGAGCATTTACAGCTGTTATGCTGCCGAAATTTTGCTAGAAATTCTAATGCCTTTGCATTATGATTGTGCTTTCAGATGGCCACTCGCGACCTCAATCAAGTGGTTCGCCTGACTCGATGCCTAGATGTACCCGGCCATACTGCCATGTTGGTCAGGGTAATGACTGAGGCTGGATACCGTTGGTATCCTGAGTACACGGTCGAAGAGAAATTCCGAGACTTTAATCAAAGCCAGTATCTCTGCACTGTCAGGATATTTCCATCTTATCCTGGGTCCACCGAGCCCCTTCACTGCTCCTATGGACTCGGGGTTACTATTGAGATGGCTGTGCAGGACGCCGCCTACTCTATGATGACCATCATGCGAGTCAGGTCTGGCCTATTTTGGGACTCTGATTTCCGGTATATGCCAGGATCACTTCCGGGAGCACAAGGGTATCTCCGGGCTATCTATGCTGACCCCACCCAGGAGGATTCACGGACTCGCACCACTGCTGAGATGCTCGAGGATAAGGACCGTGAAAATCGGGCCTTGAGGTTAGAGCTCTTCAATACCCGTGCTGACCACTGGGCCACATTGACTCGGTTTGCACCGGCGTTGCAAGCTGGATATTCGGATATGCGCGATCTCTATCCTGTGAGATCTGCTCTGCCAGACGTGATGGGTTGGCGTGATGTAGGAGGCATCACCCCACCTCGCGGTCCCCGCAGGCCACCGTCTGTTGGTCCAAGACCTCATCCTAGCCCCTATGGTCCACAAGCTCCGCGAGATCGTGTTGAGCTTCCAGGCTATGGAGGTGACTTCTACGAGGACTACTACGGATCAGTCTGAGTTAGTGGTAGTACCACTAGTTCGTGTTAGCTGTGTCGTTTATCGTCCTGCGTGACTCGTGGGATATGACCTAGCTGTATCGCCTTCCGGAGGTGTAGAAAAATAATGTATAGGAGCTGGGAATGCCTCCGATGAGATGTAATCCTCTTTTCACCGTAATAGTACTTTGTTTGGTCTTGTACTAAACCCTGTATGGTGTGTATGACGATGGAATAAAGAAGCAGTTTCTGTATCTACCATGTCATACGGATGATCATCTTGCATTCCGAGTTATTCCTTACATTCTGTATCCTATGTCGGAATTTTATCATTCTGACTAAATCATTGTCTTGTTTACCTAGGATGGTCAACACGCGCACTAATCCTGCTCCTCAAGAGCAGGCCGAAGGTAGTGAAGTCAGGAATGCAAATCTGCCTCATCCTCCTTCCCTAGCCGAGGTTATGATGGAAGCCGAAAGAAACAAGCGGGAGACCAACCGTTTGTTGGAGCGTATTGAACAGAACACAACACACCATCAGAGGACTAACGTGGTGTCACTCAGTGATTTTATCAAGTTACATCCACCCACGTTCCACCACTCCGTCGAGCCTCTCGACGCGGATGACTGGCTTCGCAGTATCTCCCACAAGCTGCGTTCCACGCTGGTAGCTGAGGCTGACAAGGTCACCTTTGCTGCATATCATCTTGAAGGCCCCGCCAGTCTATGGTGGGAGAATTATGGAGCTATGCGCCCAGCGGGCCATGTCACTACTTGGGCTGAATTCAGCGAGGCTTTCCGTGAACATCACATTCCAGAGGGTCTCATGGACCGTAAACGTGAGGAATTTTGCAGTTTCACTCAGGGCCGACTCTCTGTGGATGCTTACAGCAGGGAGTTCGGTAACCTCGCACGATATGCAACTGAGGAAGTTTCTACTGATGCCAAGAAGCAAGCAAGGTTCCGTAAGGGACTTAGTCCTGAGCTTCGCCGCGACCTCCATCTGCATGAGTGCACATCTTTTCAGAAACTTGTTAACAAGGCCATTAGTGCTGAGACTGGTCAGACTGACTATGACGCAACACGCAAGCATGGCCGTGACATGGGTTCCTCATCCGGTGCGGGTCCTCAGAAGCGCCGCGTGTGGGTGCCCAACACTGCCCTGCCACCTAGGTTCACACCGAGGCCATCCTTCCAGGCGCCTCGCCCCGTTCAACAGTCTGCACCAGCCAAGCCCTATGGGGGTCCAACCAACAATGCTCCTCCACGTACCAGTTCCGTGACTTGTTTCAAGTGTGGGGAATCTGGCCACTATATGCGTGAGTGTCCCCAGACCAACCCCAACCAATCTGCTAAAGCTGTTGGCCGTGGCAAGCCGACAGGGAAAGTGTTCCACGCCAAGCCGGCCACCGCTACACGTGGCCATGTCAACTGTATCTCTGCCGAAGAAGCTCAAGAGGATCCCAACGTCGTTCTCGGTACGCTCCTTGTTAATTGCCACCCGGCATCTGTTCTTTTCGATACAGGAGCCTCTCATTCATTTATATCCGAGAACTATGCTCGTTTGCATAACACCGTATTCTGTGACATGCCATCCACTATGGAAATTTCTACTCCTGGTTCTAGATGGCAGACCTCCAGGCTCATCATGCCAAAATTGATTGCTTCTCTAGGACTGTTCAACTCACTCATCCTTCGGGGAAGATAGTCAATGTCTTGACCCGATTAGCCAAGCGACAATTATATTCTCTTAACGCCAGCCCTCTGCCAGACCTTGAGGACGTTCTGGTAGTCCGTGACTTCTCGGATGTCTTCCCAGAGGAATTGCCAGGTGTTCCACCTGACAGGGATGTTGAGTTCGTAATAGACCTCATCCCAGGAACCGTTCCGATTGCTAGAAGACCCTATAAGATGGCACCACTAGAACTAGCCGAGCTTAAGAAACAACTCGATGAGTCCTTGAAAAAGGGTTTCATCCGACCTAGTTCATCTCCGTGGGCTTGCCCCGTCCTATTCGTCAAGAAGAAGGATGGTACGGACCGGATGGTTGTAGATTATCGACCTGTCAATTTGGTCACAATCAAGAACAAATATCTGCTCCCCAGGATCAACGACCTGTATGATCAGCTCGCTGGATCCTCAGTCTTCTCCAAGATGGATTTGAGGTTGGGCTACCATCAAATCAAAATCAGAAACGGGGACATTCCTAAAACGACTTTTGTTACTCGTTATGGCCAATACGAGTACACCGTCATGTCCTTTGGTTTAACCAACGCTCCAGCCACCTTTTCTCGGTTAATGAACTCAATCTTCATGGAGTATTTGGATAAATTCGTCGTGGTTTATCTCGATGATATACTCATCTACTCCAAGAACGAGGAGGAACATGCCGAACATCTAAGGCTAGTGTTGAAGAAACTTCGAGAGCATCGCCTTTATGCCAAATTTTCTAAATGTGAATTCTGGTTGTCGGAAGTGACCTATCTGGGTCATGTAATATCTGGTAAAGGTATTGCTGTTAACCCTGAGCGAGTTCAAGCCGTCCTTAATTGGACTCCACCTGAATCGGTCAAGCAAGTTCGGAGTTTTCTGGGCTTAGCGAGCTATTGTCGTCGCTTTGTCGAGAACTTCTCCAAAGTTGCTAAACCTCTAACCGAACTCCTCAAGAAAGATAAAAAGTTCGAATGGACTCCACAATGTGAGCACAGCTTTCAGGAACTGAAAAGACGCCTGACTTCTGCTCCCGTACTGGTACCGCCAGACTTCTCCAAGGACTTTGTTATCTACTGCGACGCCTCGCGACAAGGATTAGGTTGCATTCTCATGCAAGAGCGACATGTAATTGCTTACGCTTCACGGCAATTGCATCCACATGAGGAGAATTATCCTACTCATGATCTAGAGCTTGCAGCCGTAGTCTATGCACTTAAGACCTGGCGACATTACCTCCTCGGTAACCGTTGCGAAATATTCACTGATCACCAAAGTCTGAAGTACATTTTCACCCAACCGGATTTGAATCTCAGGCAAAGACGTTGGGTTGAGTTGATCACAGATTTCAACTTAGGAATAACTTACACCCCAGGGAAAGCCAACGTCATGGCTGATGCGCTAAGTCGTAAATCTTATTGTAACAACCTAATGTTACAACAAAGTCAACCGCTTCTCCATGAGGAATTTCGGAAGCTTAACCTTCACATTGTTCCTCAAGGTTTTCTTTCCACCTTGGTGGCGAAACCTACCCTTACGGACCAGATCGTCAAGGCACAGAAGGTAGATCCGGGAATCTCCCGCATCAAGAGAAACATCAAGAAAGGAATTGCGAATTGTTTCTCCATTAATGATCAAGGGGTCGTATACTTCGGGAATCGACTAGTGGTTCCCAAAGTGCGAAACCTGAGGCGATTGATCCTTAAGGAGGCTCATGAATCTCCTCTCACCATTCATCCCGGTAGTACTAAGATGTATCAGGACCTACGCCAAAGGTTCTGGTGGACTAGGATGAAGAGAGAAATTGCTCAGTATATTGCTAATTGCGACGTCTGTCGTCGTGTAAAAGCAGAGCATCAACGGCCTGCTGGCACCCTTCAACCCTTAGCTATTCCTGAATGGAAATGGGATAAAATTGGTATGGATTTCATTACCGGTTTTCCCAGGACCAAGAGAGGGAATAATGCTATCTTCGTCTTTGTTGATCGTCTTTCCAAAGTAGCCCATTTCCTACCTGTTCGTGAGAGTATAACCGCTAGTCAATTGGCAGACTTATACATCTCCCGGATAGTGTCTCTCCATGGTGTTCCTTTGGAAATTAACTCGGATCGAGGAAGTATTTTCACCTCTCGATTTTGGGAAAGTTTCCAAAATGCTATGGGAACCCGTCTCTCCTTTAGCACCGCTTTCCACCCTCAGTCGAGTGATCAAGTGGAACGCGTCAACCAGATTCTAGAAGACATGCTTCGAGCCTCTGTTATCTCATTCGGAATGGATTGGGAGAAGTGCCTTCCATTTGCCGAATTCGCTTACAACAACAGCTATCAATCTAGGTTGGGTAAAGCCCCTTTTGAAGTTCTCTATGGACGACGGTGTCGAACACCCCTTAACTGGTCAGAGACCGGGGAGAGACAATTCTTTGGCCCGGATATGATTCAGGAAGCAGAAGAGCAAGTTCGCATCGTTCGTGAAAAGTTGAAAACAGCCCAATCTCGTCAAAAGAGTCAATATGACCGAAAACATAAGGCTATGAATTTCGAGGTTGACGAGAAGGCTTATCTTCGGGTTACCCCTCTGAAGGGAACCCATCGTTTCGGTATCAAAGGCAAATTGGCTCCTCGTTACATTGGACCTTTTCGCATTCTCGCTAAACGAGGAGAAGTTTCCTACCAGTTGGAACTACCTCCGCACCTCTCCAGAGTCCACGATGTCTTCCACGTTTCTCAACTCAGGCGTTGCTTCTCGGATCCTATCCGTGGAGTGGACCACGAAACGCTTGATCTCCAAGATAATCTTACATATCGAGAGTACCCCATTCATATCCTCGATCAGGCCGAGCGTACCACTCGACGTCATAATATCAAGTTTCTCAAAGTACAATGGTCGCACCATTCTGAGGATGAAGCAACTTGGGAAAGGGAGGATCGTCTTCGACTTGAGTATCCCGCCTTCTTTCCGGAGGAACCCAAATCTCGGGACGAGATTCTTTTGAGTGGGGGTGAGTTGTCACATCCTAGTTAGCCATGCATTAGAGTGTTGCATCATGTTTACTCTTTCATCAGAAACCTGAAATGGGGATGACAGAACCCCCAGTCCCCTCTGAAACCAATTAGGGTTACTAAAAACTTTTTCAATGAACCTGAAATGCCCTTCTAAAATGCCCATCATTTTTGTCTTGGTTCAGAACCTCTGCCAAAAGTGATGCACATTTTCCTAGGCCATCTTAGGGTTTGCTACTGCTCTGGAACACTTAGGCTGGCCGGCATGTGTCCTTCTTTGTTCCGGTGTCTGTCCCTTCGGGGAAATGTCACGCATTGAGTACCGGAGTCCTGTTAGCCCGCTACAGCCCGGTTTACCGGAGTCCTGCTAGCCCAGTGCTACAGCCCGGACCCACTTGCTGATGACCGACACGTTCGAAGCTGGGTCATGGATGCCTGTCCCTGTAAGTCTGTGCCACTTTGGGTTTACGACTAGTCATGTCAGCCCGGGCTCCTTATCATATGGATGCTAGCGACACTATCATATACGTGAGCCAAAAGGCGCAAACGGTCCCGGGCAAAGGTAAGGCGACACCCGTGGGGATACCGTGCGTGAGGCCGCAAAGTGATATGAGGTGTTACCGGCTAGATCGATGTGACATCGAGTCGGGGTCCTGACATAATATGCATGTGCTTTCTACTCCTACTTGCAATTATTATGAGAGAGGAACTATATCTCCACCTCTCTATGTTTCCCACACAATAAAATAGCAAGAAACTATTTATACTATGCATTGGCCTTTACTATGTGTGCATGAATTGTTCTTTTATGACATGCCGATGCATAGGAAGAGAGTTAGACTTTGTCATTGCTTGATTTATGTTACTTTGTGCTCACTACTAAATTACAAATCATTGTTAATTAAAATTGGCTTTGATATACCTTTGGATCCAGGTGGATTCATTACTTGAGCACTATATGCCTAGCTTAATGGCTTTAAAGAAAGCACTGCCTGGGAGACAACCCGAAAGTTTTAGAGAGTCATTTATTTCTGTTGAGTGCTTTTATATAGTCTAAAAAATTAAAAAAATAAGGGAACCCAAAACTTTTCAAAAAGGAAACTGAAAGTGAGAAAGACAAGCATTGTTGAAGTGGGGGAGCTCCTTGAACTTTGTTCATGCTCACGGAAACTTTGTGAATATTAATTACAGAAACTTTTCAACAAAAATAATTATCCCCTTGTACAATTCCATTGTATTATAAAAATAATGTTCCAAGGTTTTCCTTTAGGATATTTAGATTGCTTGTTGGTTTGTGCGGTGCCAGACAGAAACTGTAGTGCACGATTTTACATTTTTTACTGGAACATAAAACAGTTCTGAAACATTTTTCACTGTCTTTATATACAAATTGTTTATTTGTACTAATTTTGGCACAATTTTTGGGGGTACCAGAAGTATGGTGAATGGTCAGATTACTACAGACTGTTCTGTTTTTGACAGATTCTGTTTTTGATGCATAATTTGCTTGTTTTGATGAAACTATCAATTTATATCAGTGGATTAAGCCATGGAAAAGTATATTACAGTAGACACAATGCAAAAACAAAATATGAATTGGTTTTCAACAGTACTTATAGTAGTGATTTGCTTTATTATACTAACGGATCTTACCGAGTTTGCTGTTGAAGTTTTGTGTGGATGAAGTGTTCAAAGATCGAGGAGGTCTCGATATGAGAAAAAGGAGGAGAGGCAAGAGATCAAGCTTGGGGATGTCCAAGGCACCGCAAGTAAATATTCAAGGAGACTCAAGCATCTAAGCTTGGGGATGCCCCGGAAGGCATCCCCTCTTTCTTCAACAAGTATCAGTATGTTTTCAGATTCGTTTCGTTCATGCGATATGTGCAAATCTTGGAGCGTCTTTTGCATTTAGTTTTCACTTTTCTTTTATGCACCATGCTGGTGTGACATAGTCCATGGTTGATTTATAGAATGCTCATTGCACTTCACTTAAATCTTTTGAGTATGGCTTTATAGAATGCTTCATGTGCTTCACTTATATCTTTTGAAGTTTGGATTGCCTGTTTCTCTTCACATAGAAAACCACCATTTATAGAATGCTCTTTTGCTTCACTTATATTTGTTAGAGCGTGGGAATATCTTTTGTAGAAAGAATTAAACTCTCTTGCTTCACCTATATCTATTTAGAGAGATGACAGGAATTGGTCATTCACATGGTTAGTCATAAAATCCTACATAAACTTGTAGATCGCTAAATATGATATGTTTGATTCCTTGCAATAGTTTTGCGATATAAAGGTGGTGATATTAGATTCATGCTAGTGGGTGATTGTGGATTAGTAGAAATACTTGGGTTGAGGTTTGTGATTCCCGAAGCATGCATGTATGGTGAACCATTATGTGATGAAGTCGGAGCATGATTTATTTTTTGATTGTCATCCTTTATGTGGAGGTTGGGATCGCGCTATGGTTAACTCCTACCAACCCTTCCCCTAGGAGCATCCGTGTAGTACTTTGTTTAGATGGCTAATAAATGTTTCCAATAAGTATGTGAGTTCTTTATGACTAATGTTGAGTCCATGGATTATACGCACTCTCACCCTTCCATCATTGCTAGCCTCTTCGGTACCGTGCATTGCCCTTTCTCACCTCAAGAGTTGGTGCAAACTTCACCGGTGCATCCAAACCCCATGATACGATACGCTCTATCACACATAAGCCTCCTTATATATTCCTCAAAACAGCCACCATACCTACCTATCATGGCATTTCCATAGCCATTCTGAGATATATTGCCATGCAACTTCCATCATCATCATATACATGACTTGAGAATTCATTGTCATATTGCTTTGCATGATGTTTTCATGGCTTGTCAATTTTTTGATGTCATTGCTATGCTAGATCATTCACATCCCGGTACACCGCCGGAGGCATTCATATAGAGTCATATATTTTGTTCTAGTATCGAGTTGTAAAATTGAGTTGTAAGTAAATAAAAGTGTGATGATCATCATTATTAGAGCATTGCCCCAGTGAGGAAAGGATGATGGAGACTGTGATTTCCCCACAAGTCGGGATGAGACTCCGGACTTTATGAAAAATAAAAGAGGCCAAAGAAGCCCAAATAAAAATAAAAGAGGCCAAAGAAGCCCACCAAAAAAAAGAGAAAGTAAAAAAAGGAGAGAAAAAGAGAGAAGGGGCAATGCTACTATCCTTTTACCACAGTTGTGCTACAAAGTAGCACCATGTTCTTCACAGAGAGAGTCTCCTATGCTTTCACTTTCATATACTAGTGGGAATTTTCATTATAGAACTTGGCATGTATATTCCGGTGATGGGCTTCCTGAAACGCCCGAGGTCTTCATGAGCAAGCAAGTTGGATGCACACCCACTTAGTTTCCAGTTTGAGCTTTCATACACTTATAGCTCTTAGTGCATCCATTGCATGGCAATCCCTACCCCTCACATTGACATCAATTGATGGGCATCTCCATAACCCGTTGATTAGCCGCATCGATGTGAGACCTTCTCCTTTTTTGTATTCTCCCCATAACCCCCACCATCATATTCTATTCCACCTATAGTGCTATATCCATGGTTCACGCTCATGTATTGCGTGAAAGCTGAAAAAGTTTGAGAATACTAAAGTATGAAACAATTGCTTGGCTAAAACCGGGGTTGTGCATGATTTAAATACTATGTGTGGTGAAGATGGAGCATAGCCAGACTATATGATTTTGTAGGGATAACTTTCTTTGTCCATGTTGTTTTGAAAAGACATGATTGCTTTATTAGTACGCTTGAAGTATTATCGTCTTAATGTCAAATGATAGACTATTGCTTTGAATCACTCGTGTCTTAATATTCATGCCATGATTAGATTACATGATCAAGATTATGCTAGGTAGCATTCCACATCAGAAATTATCTTTTTTATCATTTACCTACTTGAGACGAGCAGGAATTAAGCTTGGGGATGCTGATACGTCTCCGTCGTATCTATAATTTTTGATTGTTCCATGCTAATATTATTCAACTTTCATATACTTTTGGCAACTTTTTATATTATTTTTGGGACTAACATATTGATCCAGTGCCCAGTGCCAGTTCCTGTTTGTTGCATGTTTTATGTTTCGCAGAAAACCCATATCAAACAGAGTCCAAACGGGATAAAAACGGAAGGAGAATATTTTTGGAATATTTGTGATATTTGGGAATAAGAATCAACGCGAGATGGTGCCCGAGGGGGCCACGAGGCAGGGGGCGCGCCCCAGGGGGCAGGCGCGCCCCTGACCCTCGTGGTCACCCGTAAGGCGGTTGCTGCTCTTCTTTTGCTGCAAGAAAGCTAATTTTTGGAAAAAAAATCACGGCGAAGGTTTCAATCCAATCGGAGTTATGGATCTCCGGGAATATAAGAAACGGTGAAAGGGCAGAAGCCAGGAACGCAGAAACAGAGAGAGACAGAGACACATATCCAATATCGGAGGGGCTCTCGCCCCTCCCACGCCATGGACACCATGGACCAAAGGGGAAACCCTTCTCCCATCTAGGGAGAAGGTCAAGGAAGAAGAAGAAGAAGGGAGCTCTCTCCCCCTTGCTTCCGGTGGCACCGGAACACCGTCGGGGGCCATCATCATCACCGCGATCTACACCAACACCTCCATCATCTTCACCAACATCCTCATCACCTTCCCCCATCTATATTCACCGGTCCGCTCTCTTGCAACCCGCTGTACCCTCTAGTTGAACATGGTGTTTGATGCTTCATATTATTATCCAATGATGTGTTGCCATCCTATGATGTCTGAGTAGATTTTCATTGTCCTATCGGTAATTGGTAAAATGCTATGATTGGTTTAATTTGCTTGTGGTTATGTTTCTGTCCTATGGTGCTCTCCATGTCGCGCAAGTGTGAGGGATTCCCGATGTAGGGTGTTGCAATACGCTCATGATTCGCTTATAGTGGGTTGCTTGAGTGACAGAAGCATAAACCCGAGTAAGGGGGTTGTGGCGTATGAGAATAAAGAGGACTTGATACTTTAATGCTATGGTTGGGTTTTACCTTAATGATCTTTAGTAGTTGCGGATGCTTGCTAGAGTTCCAATCATAAGTGCATATGATCCAAGAAGAGAAAGTATGTTAGCTTATGCCTCTCCCACATAAAACTTGCTATCGATTTAGTAAAGTAGTCAATTTCTTAGGGACAATTCCGCAACTCCTACGACCACTTTTACACACTCGCTATACTTACTTTATTGCTTGTTTATCTAAACACCCCCTAGTTTATATTTACATGCTCTTTATATTCTTGCAAACCTATGCAACAACACCTACAAAATCCTTCTAGTTTCATACTTGTTCTAGGTAAAGCGAACGTTAAGCGTGCATAGAGTTGTATCGGTGGTCAATAGAACTTGAGGGAATATTTGTTCTACCTTTAGCTCCTCGTTGGGTTCGACACTCTTACTTATCGAAAGAGGCTACAATTGACCCCCTATACTTGTGGGTTATCAGCCCCAACCCACCAATTTGCAACAAGTGCGTAGCTTTCTTTGCCTTGTGGGTTTCTATCGCCGCTTTGTGAAAGACTTTAGCACCATCGCCGCACCTTTGCATGCTTTGAGTAAGAAAAATGCTCCTTTTGTTTGGGGACCCTTGCAATCTACCGCTTTTGATGAGCTCAAATCTTTACTTACTCATGCTTCGATTCTCGCTTTGCCCAGCTTTGACAAAACTTTTGAGTTTCATTGTGATGCAAGTAGTACCAGAATTGGTGGAGTTTTGATGCAAGAAAAACGAGCCATTGCATATTTTAGTGAAAAACTCTCCGGTGCTCAACTTAACTATCCCATCTATGACAAATAGTTGTATGCTTTAGTGCGTGTGCTGCATGTTTGGGAACATTATCTTAGACCTCATGAGTTTGTCATACATAGCGATCATGAAACGCTTAAGTACTTGAAAGGTCAAACTAAGTTGAACAAGCGTCATGCCAAATGGAGTGAATTTATTGAATCTTTTCCCTATGTGATCAAGTACATTAAGGGTAAGGAAAATGTAGTTGCGGATGCACTTTCACGCATATGCACGCTTGTCACTAAACTTGAGTTGAATGTTGTTGGCTTTGAGCACATAAAAGACTTGTATGTGAACGATCCTTCATTTGCTACTCCTTATGCTTAGTGTTTTACGCATACATCTTGGGAACGATATTACATCAAGGATGATTATCTTATGAGAGCTAACAAACTTTGCATTCCCGAGTCTTCTCTTAGTTTGCTCCTTTTGCAAGAGGCTCATGGAGGCGGACTCATGGGACACTTTGGACGTGACAAGACATTAGCCACGCTCTCCAAGAACTACTTTTGGCCCAAGATGTTCCGCGACGTCTCATGCTTCACCAACCGATGCTCTACATGTCACAAAGCTAAGTCTAAAGCTCAATCCCATGGTCTTTACATGCCTCTTCCTATTCCTTATCAACCTTGGGAAGACATTAGCATGGATTTCGTACTTGGTTTGCCTAGAACTCAAAATGGAAAGGATTCCGTGTTTGTTGTTGTGGACCAATTTTCTAAGACGGCACATTTCATTCCATGCAACAAGATAGACGATGCTTCACATGTTGCCAATCTCTTTTGTAGGGAAATATTGCGATTTCATGGAGTACCAAAGACAATCGTCTCGGACCGCGACGTCAAGTTCTTGAGTTACTTTTGGAAGACCTATGTGCCAAGCTCGGAATCAAGCTCTTGTTCTCGTCGGCATACCATCCTCAAACCGATGGCCAAACGGAGGTGACGAACCGTACACTCACCACTCTACTTTGCGTGTTGATCAAGAGGAACATCAAGGAATGGGAGGAGTGCCTACCCATAGCCGAGTACGCCTACAACCGCGCAAGACACTTGACTACCGACAAGTCCCCCTTCGAGGTCGTCTATGGCTTCAACCCGTTGTCCACATTGGACATTCTACCTCTTCCACTACAAGAGCGAACCAACCTCGACGCAAGTGCACGAGCAAGCTACCTCAAGAATATGCACGAAGATACAAGGCACACCATCGAGCGCCAAGTACAACGACTTGCGACCAAGCTCAACGTCAACAAGCAACCCATGATATTCGACATTGGAGATCTCGTGTGGCTAAACCTTCGCAAGGACCGCATCCCCAACGAACGCAAGTCCAAACTCCTACCTCGAGCCGATGGACCCTTCAAGGTGCTATCACGCTACAACAACAACGCCTACAAGATCGACCTTCCACGAGACAAGTACAACGTGAGTGACATCTTCAATGTCAAAGACCTCTCGCCATACCATGGTGATGAGACTTTCGATCCGAGGTCGGATCTTTACCAGGGGGGGAGGGGAGATGATGCGAAGCGTCCCTCGATCATCCCCATGGACGTACCTACATCTCCCTCGTCACCACTTGGACCTATGACAAGAGCTCGAGCAAAGGCCATCGAAGATAAGGTGAACTCACTCTTCTCCGAACTCCCACCCTCTACTTACGAGTCATGGCTACTACCTCATGCGGAGACTCTATGTGTGATTAGATTCTTGGAGGAGAGCCACGGAACAACTACATTCAATGGCCAAGATGGCGAGGACACCAAGCGTGAAGGACAAGAAGAAGAGCTGCCATGGAAGCTACAGGCTCCGGACGACCAGCCCAGCACGGACGTACGACTCCTGGAGGTCGGTACGGCCAAAGGAAGAGAGTCTAGCCAGAGCTACAGGCTCCGGACGACGGCCCAGCCTGGACGTCCGACAACTCCCAGGCTCCGGACGACCGAGCCCCTCCGGACGTCCGATACTTCCCCAACAGAACCAAAACTACGGAAATCCAAGGAAGATCGGACGACCGTGCAACCGACAACAGAACCGAATCTACGGACGTCCAAAGACTTACTGACGACCAGGCCGTCCCGAGCCTCCGGACATCCGACGCCCACCGGACGTCCGACCCCTAGCTGCGCCCAGTTGCGGGCTGATGCCCATGTACCCCTTCACTTTGCCCCTCATTTGCACTATGTCTATAAATAGACTTCTCCCACCTCCTAGCTAGGGTTAGCGTTGATTTAGATCATTTGTGAGATAGAGCCTCGCTCATCCATCCGGATCTACTCCTCGTGAGGGACCGACACCTCTTCGGAGAAGATCCACCTGGATTCAAGACCTCCATCCGGAGAAGACCATCATCAAGACCTCCTCACGTAGAAGAACCCCTCTTGTGTATCGTCTCTTGTTGGATTTGGATCTTGTACCCCTCTTGTGTTTGGATGATCTAGCACATGTGTGACTTTGTTCTTGTTGGTTGAGTGTTCTCTCGTGTTTTTCTCTCGTTCCCTCCTCGTGTTCTTCATGTTCCTCGTAGGGATCCGCTCCAAACGTGAAAGATCGGCCTCTAGGGTTCTACCCTACAATAGTGAGCCTACCCCCTGGGCGTGCCCTGGTGGGTGGTGGGCCCATGCTCCCACATCTAGTCTTCTACCGAAGCTTCTAATGTCTCTTTTGTCCAGAAAAAATCTCTAAAAAGTTTCGTGGCATTTAGATCTTGTTTGGTACTGATATTGTGCAAAATAAAAAACAAGCAAAAAAACATCAACTAGCACTAGGCAGTAAGTTAATAGGTTAGCCCCAAAAAATGATATATAAATTCTTGTAAGTGAATATAAAACATCCAAGATTGATAATATAATAGCATGGAATAATAAAAAATTATAGATACTTTGGAGACGTATCAGGTTTCCTTGTAATTTCATTAAAGAAACCCAACCATAGAGAACCATTACCCGATATCATCTCAGTCTAAACGGGGAGTTATGCAACTACAACTAGAAATGACTTACTAGTTGCAGGAGACAACTTCGCCACATAAGCTAGGTAGGTAGGTGGACGCGGCTCCATCTCGAACCATTTTGGATTAGAACCCAAAAGCTATCACAGAAACATCAGGGGGGGAAGATAGGGACTGAAAGAGTCAGGTTCAATGTCCTAGTCTAAGAACCCCCGACCTCCATCCTTGTGACGCACGGTACACCTCACTTGCCACCTGCTCAACCATAGTGCCATAGATAAAATGAAGTAACAATACAGCTAAAACAGAGCTAATTGATTGCGGCTTGAACTACGTCGATATTTCCCCAAAGAGGAAGGGATGATGCAGCATAGCAATGGTACGTGTTTCCCCTAGCGATGAGACCAAGGTTATCGAACCAGTAGGAGAACCACACAACACTACATAAATGATACCTGCACACAAAGAACAAATACTTGCAACCCGACGTGTTAAAGGGGTTGTCAATCCCTTTCGGGTAACGGTGCGAGAAATTGTCAAGTTGACAAGATAAAATATAGTAGATTGATAGATGCAAATAAAAGCAAATAAAATTCAGCGAGTTATTTTTGGGGTTTTGATAATATAGATCTGAAAATAAAAGTTGCAAATAAACAAAAAGGAAAATAGCAAAATAGATCTGAAAGTATATGATGAGAAAATAGACCCGGGGGCCATATATTTCACTAGTGGCTTCTCTCGAGAAAAATAGCATACGGTGGGTAAACAAATTACTGTTGGGCAATTGATAGAACTTCAAATAATTATGACGAATCCAGGCAATGATCATTATATAGGCATCACGTCCAAGTTTAGTAGACCGACTCCTGCCTGCATCTACTACTATTACTCCACACATCGACCGCTATCCAGCATGCATCTAGTGTATTAAGTTCATGGAAAACAGAGTAATGCAATAAGAACGATGGCATGATGTAGACAAGATCTATTCATGTAGGAATATACCCCATCTTTTTATCCTTAATAGCAACGATACATACATGTCATTTCCTCTTCTATCGCTGGGATTGAGCACCGTAAGATCGAACCCATCACGAAGCACCTCTTCCCATGGCAAGAAAAATCGATATAGTCGGCCTAACTAAACCAAATATTCGAAGAAGAAATACAAGGCTATAAGTAATCATGCATATAAGAGATTAAAAGACTCATATAACTTTCATGGAAAAAAGATAGATCTGATCATAAACTCAAAGTTCATCGGATCCCAACAAACACACTGCAAAAAGAGTTACATCAAATAGATCTCCAAGAGACCATTGTATCGAGAATCAAAAGAGAGAGAGGAAGCCATCTAGCTACTAACTACGGACCCGTAGGTCTACAATGAACTACTCACGTATCATCAAAGAGGCACCAATGAGGATGATGAACCCCTCTGTGATGCTATCTAGATTGGATATGTGGTTTCTGGAACTTGCGGCGGCTGGAATTTTTTTTCGTCGCCTCCCGTAGGGTTTCTGGAATATTGGGGTATTTATAGAGCAAAGAGGCGGTGCAGGAGGCGGCCGAGGTGGGCACAACCCACCAGGGCGTGCCTGGGCCCCCAGACACACCCAAGTGGGTTGTGCTCCCCTCGAAACTCCCCTCTGGTACTTCTTTGGCCCAACAGGTGTGTTCTGGTCCAGAAAAATTCACCAAAAAGTTTCATTATGTTTGGACTCCATTTGGTATTGATTTTCCGTGAAGTAAAAAAGCAAGCAAAAAACATCAATTGACACTGGGCAGTATGTCAATAGGTTAGTCCCAAAAAATGATATAAAGTTGCTATAAAATGATTGTAAAACATCCAAGAATGATAATATAACAGCATGGAACAATCAAAATTATAGATACGTTGAGACGTATCAGCATCCCAAAGCTTAATTCCCGCTCGTCCTCGAGTAGGTAAATGATAAAAACAAAATTTTTGACGTGGAATGCTGCCTAACGTGTTCATCACATATTCTTTTCTTTGTAGCTTGGACATTTGGACTTTTTATGATTCAAAGCAATAGTCTAGTTGTAGCAACCAGACCTCAAATAGTCTAGTCTCTGTGCATCGGTGTCTTCCCTGGATCGGTAATGCTGACACACACAGTAGTTGAGGATTTATAACAGAGTTTCAATCACACACTTATTATATCGAATGTCTCAAAAGAGAACTTATTACAATAATATGTCTTAAGGCCATCTAAATAAGATAACAGCGGAAGGCTTGGAAGATAAAGTGTGTCCATCAACTCCAACGGCATAGCTGAGTGAACGATAACGACCTATCGCACCTTACTATTCGTCTGAAAAGTCCGCAACATGATATGTTGCAGCCCGAAACGGGTCAGCACATGGAATATGCTGGCAAGGTAACACAAAGGAGCAATGAACAGAATAATTGCTATCACTACATGCATATATGGCTGGTGGAAAAGCTGTATGGTTAATGGTTTTGCATAAAGCTAATTTTTCCCTACAACAAAGGAATGAATTTTATATAACTATCATGGTGGTTGTTAAACATTGAGAAGGTTGCTCCAACTAAATCCCAATTAAACAGTAACAATTAACCCAACAAATTAATTTAGAATGATGAGATCAACATGATAATCCAAGAACCAGATACTCAAGATGTCCATAACCGGGGACACGGCTAACCATGATTAGTTTGTACACTCTGCAGAGGTTTGCGCACTTTTCCCGACAAGACTTGATCTCCTCCGGTAGATTTCTCGCACTACATGGTGTTTGAGAAACGGATGACCGAGACACAATCTTTTGGAAACATTAACTCTTCAGTTTGGATGGACAGGTACACCTACTTTTCCATACATATGCTAGCCCACCAATGAAAGAGGTCATCCAACCTACTCAACTATGCTAGAGACCATAGTAGCTTGTGGCTGCACACGGAAGTTTCTAGCATGAATAATCTTATGATCCCTTTGAGCCTGGGTGGCGAACCGTAGGATGATCACACAGGTACTCCGGGATATCCTAGGACAACACTGGATTCTCCAGGTGCCCGCAACTAATCCACCCAGATGTGTATTTAAGTAGCCACCTTAAGTTAACCTTTAATTAACAATTGTCACATCTGTCATGGATACACTCAACCAACCCACGTCTATGAGCATAGCATAGCAATCTAAGCATAACATAGAAGTAACTCCCAAAGGTTTGATAATAAAAACACAATAGGTACTACCTCATCATCTACTTCCCAAACCCACATGTTAATCAGATCCTAACCATGCAATGTTTGAGGATTGGAATTGCATAAAAACTGGGTAGTAAAGGGATGTGATCAAAGTGTTACTTGACTTGCTGACGATCTGCAAACCCTAGAGACTCGTAGTAGCACGGTTCGCACTCCGGGAATTCTATCGCGAACAAACAATAGCATACATAAGAACTCCAGCATAGATGCATGGGTAAAACTCAAATAAGAAGATCCAATCTGAAAGTTGAACTGAAGAGCTTCGATTTGCAAAAAGAATCAACTCAAATAGAGCAACGAAACTCAAGATACGAACGAAACAAGATCGTTTACTAATCTAGACTAAAGTCAAATTTTACATTACCAAAATCATGTTCAAGTTGGTTAACTATAAAGAGGGCTTAGGGAAGAAGATTTAGGCGCTGGTTTCATCTAATTTGGATAAACGAGTAAAAAGTTATACTAGATTGAAGATCAGGGGCAGAATCGCGATAAAAAATAATCGCAGATAAATCCCTGAAAAAAGAGAAACGAACAGACTGACGAACGAACATTCGCCGTCTGAACCTAACCGGCGAACAATGTTCGTTAAAACGAATGAACGGACAAATGTCCGCTAAATAAAAAAAGACGAAAACCGAACCGATCTAACTAAAAAAAGAGATCTAGGGTTTTCTAAAAAAATCCAGTGGTTTTTACCAAAAGAACACGGCGATCGACGGCGGCGGCTCCCGGCGGATTCCGGCAGGGCGGGGCGTCGGCGGCGGCGTGGGGCAGCATCGCGGGGTGGCGGGCGTCGG
>NC_041393.1:327340285-327368483 GCF_002162155.2 Triticum dicoccoides | reverse complement strand
CGGCACAGCGGCAGCAGCGGCGCGGGGCGATGGCGGGCGGCGGTGGTGCGGCTGCGGCAGCGGAGTGATGTGGGGCAAGGGGGCGATGACGGCGGTATTTAAGGGGGGGGGCGGCGGCTGGCTTGGGGAGGGGGCCGGCCTCGGGAGGCGTGCTCCTCCGAGACTAGGGCAGCGGCGGCGTTGCTCGGGACTCCGGTCCCGAGCCGGAGCGGGAGGCGGCGACGCGTTGTGGGCCGGCTGGGCCGCTGGCCCAGTTCGGTCCGCGGACAGTTTTTTTTAATAATTTTGCCCAAATGGAAAAAGCCTAATAAATTATAAAAAAAATTCTAAAGATGCCAAAAACAATTTTCACCGTCTTAAAAAAATATTTAGAACAAAGTGAACATTTTGATGACCTAAAAATGCAATTTGAAAAAATGCATATTTTTCTAATTCAAATAAAATAGCAATAAAATCCGAATAAAACCATTTATTTGATTTTAACATTTTCCTCCAATATTTCTTTTATTTTTGAGAAGTCATTTTATCTCCTGTCTTTTATTTTTATTTTGGAAATATTTTGGAGAGAAAAATAATTAAAATCAAAATGATCCTCTTTTCAATATTTGAGAAAATTCAAATATGAAAATAAACGAAATCCTCAACTCTCTCCGTGGGTCCTTGATTGCTTACAATTTCTAGGATTAAATCAAAATGCAATTAAAATATGATCTGTATATGATGACCTATGTATTACATTCCAAATTGAAAATTTGGGATGTTACAAACCTACCCCCTTAAGATGAATCTTGCCCTCGAGATTCGGGTTGGCTAGAAAATAGGTGTGGGTGGTCCTTCCGTAGGTCTTCCTCCCGTTCCCAGGTGGCTTCATCCTCGGTATGGTGGCTCCAATTAACTTTGCAAAACTTGATAACCTTGCTGCGTGTGACTCGGCTGGCAAACTCGAGAATCTTCACTGGTTTGTCCTTGTAGGTAAAATCACTATCCAGCTGAATCGCTTCCAGTGGCACTGTATCTCTCAGAGGAATATCGGCCATCTCTGCATGGCACTTCTTCAACTGGGAAACGTGAAACACATCATGAACACCGGACAATCCCTGGCAATTCCAGCTTGTAAGGAACTTCTTCCATACGCTCCAAAACTTTGTATGGTCCCACAAAACGTGGTGCTAGCTTTCCCTTAACTCCAAAACGCTTAAGTCCTCGAAGTGGTGACACACGCACGTATACTCTGTCTCCGACTTCATAAACTGTCTCCTTGCATTTAGAATCCGCATAACTCTTCTACCTGGACTAGGCTACCTTGAGTCTGTCGCGAATCAGCTTAACCTTCTCTTCAGACTCTTTAACCAAATCTGGTCCAAACAACTGATGGTCTCCAACTTCATCACACAATAACGGTGTCCGACACTGTGACGCCCGGGCAATTAGGCTACAGTAATCCCACGTTAATGATGCCACGTCACCACGGTTACTGTTGTTAATCTCGTGTTAGTTCAAAATAGATTCGAAATTCAAACTTAAAATAAAGTCAAACGGTAAAGATTTTCAAACTTTAATACTAAAATGTTCGAGAGGTGACAAATAATGAGTAGGTATTTATGGTGGAGGAAACATCTTTTTATAAAGTAGTTAAAAGCACTAAATTAATAAAAACTGCAGTAAAACTAATATTTAATTGTCTTTTAAATACTAAACAAATTTAACTAATTGTTTAGGGTGCCAAATCAATTGTGGTAGTGTCATAAGTATTAGTTCTAATTTAGGGGCTAGATTTATAATTTATAAAACAAAGGTAAAAGTAAACAGAAAAGAAATTGAAAAAAAAGAGAAAAGGAAAACTAGCAAACAAAAAAAAAGGGAGAGAAAAGAAAACAGGACCCCCCTCGCTGGACCACAAGTGGCGCAGCTGGCCTCAGCCGCTCGAACGGGCCGGCCCACCCCGGTCCACCTCCCCTACTAACCCCAACCTCCACCGAAACCTAACCCTAACCGGCACACGATCCCCACTCCCCCCCCTCTCTCGATCCCGTCTGGATCGGGGCCCCAACGCCCGATCCCGCCCACATCGTTGCCCCCGTCGCCCCTCGCCGCCGTTCGTCGGATCGCCCACCACCTCGTCGGACCGCCTCCCGGCCGAACCGCTCCGTCCTCGACCTCCTCGCCGGATTTGCGTCGCCTGACCCCGCCGCCGCCGGGTCGACCGCGCCCGCCGCCTCCCGAGGACCGCTCCGCCCGTAGCCCGCCCTCCCTCGCCGGACTGTCGCCACCTCCTCGAGCCCATTGCCTTCCCCCTGCAGCTCCCCTGTGAGCACCCCCTTCTATCCTCCTTCCCCTCCTTCCTTGCGTCGCGCGCGTGCGCCGGTGCACACCACGGTGCCCCGCTGCCCCCCCGGCCTGCTCACTGCAGCCTGTGCACGCTCCCGTGCGTGGCCACACTGCCGCTAGCCGGTAGCCCGCCCGCATAGTCCGCGCCTGCTGCCTACCTCGCGTCGCCCCACCACGCCTATTCCGGCAGCCGCCTGCGCCGCGGCGGATGTCAACTCCGCCGTCGTCTCCGGCCAAGTTCGTCCGCCCCGCGACCACTAGTCGACGTGGTCGACCACCAGCTACCCATCGGTCCCCTTCACGCATCGAACCGATGCCCGTAGCGCAAGCCCGACGGGTTCTCGCGTTGTTGCCGTCGCCGGCGCACTATAGCTCCTCGTCGGCGTTAACCATGATGACGAGGACGTCATTTACCCCCTACTAACACTCACTAACTCCAGGACCCCACGCGTTAATTAACTGCAGATTAGTTAATATACATAATTAACTAAGGTAACCACTCACTGACAGATGGGACCCACCCTGCTAATTAATCTGTTATCAATAAAACTTAACACTAGGTTAAACCTGTGTCAATGACACCTGGGCCCCACTAGTCAGCTTGACCCGTCAATGGTCGATGCTAACTAGACTGCTGACTGGCCCCCTTGGTCCCACAAGCCAGCCTCACACACACACACACTCTAGCTGGGTACACTTCTGTGTACTCGTAGCATTTTCCTATTTATTTTCGAATTAATAATAATTATAGAAAATGATTAAAACTTTGATAAATAATATAAATTAAACCGTTTATCAGATGAAGAAACATTGTACATGAAAGGTGTTCAGAACGACGAGACGATTCCGGATACGCAACTAGTTCGTCCGCCACACCCCCCTAACCTATCGAACTCACAACTTTCCCCCTCCGGCTCCTCTGTCCGAAAACGCGAAACACCGGGAATACTTCCCGGATGTTTCCCCCCTTAACCGGTACCACCTCATACCACGTTAGGGCACACCTAGCACCGCTCATTGTCACGTCACACATCGTCATGTTTATGTTTGCATTGTATTCATTGTTTCTTCCCCCTCTTATCTCCGGTAGACTACGAGACCGACGCTGCTGCTGCCCAGTTCGACTACGGAGTTGACGACCCCTCTCTCTTGCCAGAGCAACCAGGCAAGCCCCCCCTTTGATCACCAGATATCACCTACTCTTCTCTATACTGCTTGCATTAGAGTAGTGTAGCATGTTACTGCTTTCAGTTAATCCTATACTACTCCATAGCCTGTCCTTGCTACTACTGTTGTTACCTTTACCTGCTATCCTACTGCTTAGTATAGGATGCTAGTGTTCCATCAGTGACCCTACACTCTTGTCCATCTGCCATGCTATACTATTGGGCTGTGATCACTTCGGGAGGTGATCATGGGCATATACTATGTACTTTACACTATTGCATTACCTGTGATACTGTTCGGAGATGGGGGCTGAAAGGACAGGTGGCTCCATCCCGGTAGAGGTGGGCCTGGGTTCCCGACGGCCCCCAACTGTTACTTTGTGGCGGAGCGGCAGGGCAGGTTGAGACCACCTAGGAGAGAGGTGGGCCTGGCCCTGGTCGGCGTTCGCGGATACTTAACACGCTTAACGAGATCTTGGTATTTGATCTGAGTTGGGTCGTTGACCTTATACGCACTAACCATCTACGTGGGAGTAGTTATGGGTATCCCGGCGTCGTGGTATCAGCCGAAGCATTTCGTGACGTCAGCGACGGAGCGGCGCGCGCCGGATTGGACCGGAACGCCTGCTAGGCTAGGTCTGCTTTCGGCCGCCCTCGCAACGTGCAGGTGTGCTAAGGGCGATGGGCCAGACCCCTGTGCGCTTAGGTTTAGACCGGCGTGCTGACCTCTCTCTTATGCCTAGGTGGGGCTGCGACGTGTTGATCTTCCGCGGCCGGGCATGACCCAGGAAAGTGTGTCCGGCCAAATGGGATCAAGCGTATTGGGTTATGTGGTGCACCCCTGCAGGGAAGTTAAATCTATTCGAATAGCCGTGATCTTCGGTAACAGGACGACTTGGAGTTGTACCTTGACCTTATGACAACTAGAACTGGATACTTAATAAAACACACCCTTCCAAGTGCCAGATATAACCCGGTGGTCGCTCTCTCTCTCAGGGTTACGAGGAGGGGATCGCCGGGTAGCATTATGCTATGCGATGTTACTTTGAGGACTTCAACCTACCCTCTTCTACCTATTGCAAGACGGAGGTGACCAGAAGCGTAGTCTTCGATAAGACTAGCTATCCCCCTCTTATTCTGGCATTCTGCAGTTCAGTCCACTGATATGGCCCTTTACACATATATCCATGCATATGTAGTGTAGCTCCTTGCTTGCGAGTACTTTGGATGAGTACTCATGGCTGCCTTGTTCCCCCTTTTCCTCCCTTTCTTTACCCGGTTGCTGCGACCAGACAATGGAGCCCAGGAGCCAGACGCCACCGTCGATGACGACTACTACCCCGGAGGTGCCTACTACTACGTGCAGCCCGCTGACGACGACCAGGAGTAGTTAGGAGGATCCCAGGCAGGAGGCCTGCGCCTCTTTCGATCTGTATCCCAGTTTGTGCTAGCCTTCTTAAGGCAAATTCGTTTAACTTATGTCTGTACTCATATTTTGTTGCTTCCGCTGACTCGTCTATGATCGAGCACTTGTATTCGAGCCCTCGAGGCCCCTGGCTTGTATTATGATGCTTGTATGACTTATTTATGTTTTAGAGTTGTGTTGTGATATCTTCCCATGAGTCCCTGATCTTGATCGTACACATTTGCGTGCATGATTATTGTACGATTAAATCGGGGGCGTGACAAGTTGGTATCAGAGCCGACTGCCTGTAGGAATCCCCCTTTCCAACTCCTTGGCCGAAGTCGAGTCTAGACATTACAAAACTTTTACTAACATGGCTGTGTGCCTTACGGGCCCACATCGCCATTGGGTGGTACTAGGATCTTTTACTCCTCGACCTTTACTCTGGGATTCTGAACTCTCTTCTATTCGGGTTAAACGATTTTTACTAAAATCTAACTTTAGGTTCTCGAAAATACTTTCTCCCGGAGAGGCTCTTCGGTCCAGATGATCACCGACTGCACCAGAAGATTTCGGAGATACTCTTTGATATTCTCTCGAGACCTTGTGCCCGTTGCTTTTGCAATTCCCGACCACCAATAAACCCTTATGGATAACTACTTACACTTGCCATTCATATGATCATCCCCCATTGATCTTGTTATTACAAGATACCCCGAAGTTTTCTCTATTGTTCCGAGAATACTTAGTGCCTACTGCCTAGCAGTTCTTTGCCACACGAATACCCCTTCAAATAAATCCTCGCACTTGTCGAGTATCCGCTCATCCCCAGTTGTTCTTGTGTTTCACAAAAGTCTTCGAAATGCTATTCGATCCTCCAAAAAAAATCCTTAGCAGCTTATTGCTCTACAAATACTTGTCTGCTTACATTATGGATGCTCCCATATCACTAGCAATATTCACTAGTATCTTTTGACACCATCATTTTGATCCTATTGCTTCAACATGTGTGCGAATGCACACAATCATCGATCAACCCTTCTAAATTATCTTTTCGGCTCAGACGTCATTTTGAACATGAGCTGGTTCTCAACCAAACTATTTGTCATCAATTGTGCCTCTAGTCTATCCAACTTATCCATCCTTGATCAGAGCGTCTGCTTCTGATCCTTTGTTTTGGAAATCATAATTCCTTTGTTATCTAAGCATCGAATTATTCAGATGTTCCATAATATGATGTTCGTGCGTTCTTTCTTCCTCTGATTGAGTACCGATACTCACACCAGCTCCGTTGTGCATCGCCCGATCCATTGTTGGATTTTATCCGATAGTGTCCTTCATATTCTATCACCTTGTGAGTTCTTCCCCTGATACATAGTGCCTCCGGTAAATTGTATCATCTGCTTGGCCAACCATGCTCTACTTTCGAGCTGGTGGTATTTACTATTGAAGTTTGTGGTATATGTTCGTAAGATGCCCTGATGGGTTGAACCTATGCCTTCCTTACTATGTGTGAACTCGGAAGTTTTCACGGGTCATACTCATCTGCTATTTCACCAGGTAAAACTTTCAACACTAATGCCTTTATCAAAGCGAGGAGTGAATGGAAGGTTATACATTGAAGAAGTGGGAGTCGACCTTGAACTTTGTGTTCATGCCCATGGACACGATGTAGATCCTATCCTGGAAGCTTCTTGTAATAATAGCTATTTCCTTGATATAATATCCTTTGGTTTCGTTGAATTGATCCTTTGCAATCATGGTTCCGACCATATGTTCTTCTTTGATCCAATTCCCGAGCGAGTTTAAGCGCTTGTCTTCTGTGGATCAATAACCCAGTCCAACCCTTACTTTGATCTACCGTCGAGTATTACCCCCCTGGTATCTCGAGATTATCACAAAACTTCATAACTTCTTATGAGTTCTCCATCAAGTGCTACCTTCCCACTGATTCCAATTTTTCACAGGCTCTGAGTTATTAAACACTCATAGACACCGATAACTGAACCGAGTCCGCACTGCGGTTCAACAACTCTTCAGTAAGCTTCTATAAGTACGAGTTTGTACCCGATCACGCCATTCCTAGCCTGTTTGGCTATATCGTTGTCGTGATGATTCTAACTGTGCTACCTGGTCCTTCTTCCCAGAGCACAATTTTTTTGACGATGAGCTAAGCTTACGTCGATCTTTCCTCATCATATCATTTCGCTTTGGACAGCAAGCTTGCTTTGGAGTTTGTGTCGTACCCTCGGTTCCATTAACCTTTCGCTTCATCATTCCTTTGACTTGATGTCATCGCCGATCTATTACATCTTCGTGGAGCCTCTCGACAAAATTTGTCGTGATCATCATCAACATCTTGACTCCTCCCTGGATATCAATTGAATTCATGATGAAAAATACCATCCTTGCCCTCGATGATTTGTGTTGTCATCGACCATTTTAATGCCTCCCCTCCAACACAAACTTGTTCGTGTTCTGTGTTATACCTTGAGTTCCTTGCTATCCAGCCTTTGTTCATAATTACCTTGGAGTATTACCATCTCTTTTGTCAAGAATGTGGTGAGAATTTCACCACCTCTTAAGAATTCTTGATATAATAATACTTCTCGCCATCTCCATTCATTCCTTGGACCCCGTATTGTTTTTTTACTGGAATACCGACAATTGAGCTATGACGTGTGAATTCAAAACTTCTAGCAACCCTATTGCTTTGGAGTGAATGGGCGATAGTTTCATTCTAAGTCTTCCGATAATTGAATCACCATTCTAACATTGGTCGTGCAACCCAGCCCATATTTCGGGTGCACCTTTCAACCAATGTTTAATTATGTATGTTTTCCTCGAGCATACCTCACTATATCATTTAATCTGACAAAGGTTATCTCCTTGTTCAGATAATCATGGAAATCCTTTTTTTAATCCCAATGGAAAGTCGCTGAGTCCATCAGCCACCTCCTCACCCTCTCCTTGATTTAATGATGAACTCTTGTTTTGGAACTCTCTTCCATAGTTCGTTCCCCGAGAGTCTTACAATGTCACCTCGTTAATTTGTGTCGCACCTTTTCTTCTCAGGCATCCTGAGCCTGAGGTATCCCAACACCGATCAGATCTAAATCTCGGTCAGATATGATGGTTGGAACATATTTCCAAGAGTTATAACAATGGTCTTTATGTGACCCGGTAAGGTGATGTTGTGCCTAGCACACCTGGCCGGAGGCCCTATTGTTATAGTTTCCGTTTAACAAGGTTATCTATTCTTCCATGAGGATGTGGTTAGACTTATTCTGTAAGTTGTTCCTGATGAATCCTTTGAGTATTAAAGTCTGATTTTTTTTAAAAGACCATGTCAATGCTATCTTGAAGCATGTCCTTGGTACTCCGATTTTCAACAAAAACATTTGAAGCCCAATGCTAAATGTTTCCTGCTCGATTATCCAAACACCGCTGTATGGGTATGGTCATCAAATTCCTCTCCCCTTACCTAAATGGTTATCCACTCTATATCCTGTCATGGATATCTTGCTCTGCTTGTCCTTGGGAAGGATATGCCCCCGAAATGTGTTTAAACACATTTTTCCTTTCCATTGTTCTGTTTAACCTGGTAATCACCTTTCCTTTCCTTTGGTTTGATTAACCCTTCTTGTGATCTATATTCTATAAGCAGTAGTAATCTTCTGCTTATGTAAAACACGTTAGAGTACAACCGTGCCAGTAAGACCCTGTTTCGACTGTTGAGGACATTTCGGTAGCCACTGACGGACGAGAACTTTGCCTATTGGCCCGCCTCGTTCAACGAGCAGGAAAATGGTTCTCTTCGTCCCTCGCCCCTGGTACCGATGTTGTTGCCGACATAACTGACAGGCTACCCTCTGACACGCCTTACTATCATGACCGTGCAAGATGTCAGCCCCCTTCCTACTTTCAACCACATGGTGGGCCCATAACCCACAGTTCCACAGGATCGAAACCTGACTCTCCTGTACACCCCCTGTTCCCAAAGTTATTCCTCCCGCATGGACTCGTATGTAATTCATGAGCCACCTTCCGATGAGATCATCAATTCTGGCATCGGAAACAATAATTATTCCGTTGCTTGAAACCCCTTTCACCTTCTGACTAGGCATTGAACGATTGCCTGGCTGCCTGAAACTTCTTGTTGGACCTTCCAACTTTACTCTCGATGTGTTCTATTTGTTCAACTCGAGAGGTACTCATATGCTCATTCATGGGTTAGTCCCAGGTTATTACCCTTGTAGCATTCTGTCGTTTCCGATCTACCCCGTGACCTATTCGTAAGTACGATGGAGTTTCCGAAGAAAGGATGCCGACTTCATCTTAATGACCTGAAGCAGAAAAATGAAGACATCAATGTATTGGATCGACCACTTCGAGAAGAGCAACTATGACCGAGAAGAATCGTTAGAATTTCGTAACCAGATCCCTTCCCCCCTTATAACCGCTCCTAAATCTCGGGACGAGATTTCTTGTAGTGGAGGAGAATTGTGACGCCCGGGCAATTAGGCTACAGTAATCCCACGTTAATGATGCCACGTCACCACGGTTACTATTGTTAATCTCGTGTTAGTTCAAAATAGATTCGAAATTCAAACTTAAAATAAAGTCAAACGGTAAAGATTTTCAAACTTTAATACTAAAATGTTCGAGAGGTGACAAATAATGCGTAGGTATTTATGGTGGAGGAAACATCTTTTTATAAAGTAGTTAAAAGCACTAAATTAATAAAAACTGCAGTAAAACTAATATTTAATTGTCTTTTAAATACTAAACAAATTTAAACTAATTGTTTAGGGTGCCAAATCAATTGTGGTAGTGTCATAAGTATTAGTTCTAATTTAGGGGCTAGATTTATAATTTATAAAACAAAGGTAAAAGTAAACAGAAAAGAAATTGAAAAAAAGAGAAAAGGAAAACTAGCAAACAAAAAAAAGGGAGAGAAAAGAAAACAGGACCCCCACCCCCCGGTGGACCACAAGTGGCCCAGCTGGCCTCAGCCGCTCGAACGGGCCGGCCCACCCCGGTCCACCTCCCCTACTAACCCCTACCTCCACCGAAAACTAACCCTAACCGGCACACGATCCCCACTCCCCCCTCTCTCGATCCCGTCTGGATCGGGGCCCCAGCGCCCGATCCCGCCCACATAGTTGCCCCCGTCGCCCCTCGCCGCCGTTCGTCGGATCGCCCACCACCTCGTCGGACCGCCTCCCGGCCGAACCGCTCCGTCCTCGACCTCCTCACTGGATCTGCGTCGCCCGACCCCGCCGCCGCCGGGTCGACCGCGCCCGCCGCCTCCTGAGGACCGCTCCGCCCGGAGCCCGCCCTCCCTCGCTGGACTGTCGCCACCTCCTCGAGCCCATTGCCTTCCCCCTGCAGCTCCCCTGTGAGCACCCCCTTCTATCCTCCTTCCCCTCCTTCCTTGCGTCGCGCGCGTGCGCCGGTGCACACCACGGTGCCCCGCTGCGCCCCCCCGGCCTGCTCACTTCAGCCTGTGGACGCTCCCGTGCGTGGCCACACTGCCGCTAGCCGGTAGCCCGCCCGCATAGTCCGCGCCTGCTGCCTACCTCGCGTCGCCCCACTACGCCTATTCCGGCAGCCGCCTGCGCCGCGGCGGATGTCAACTCCGCCGTCGTCTCCGGCCAAGTTCGCCCGCCCCGCGACCACCGGTCGACGTGGTCGACCACCAGCTACCCATCGGTCCCCTTCACGCATCGAACCGATGCCCGTAGTGCAAGCCCGACGGGTTCTCGCGTTGCTGCCGTCGCCGGCGCACTATAGCTCCTCGTCGGCGTTAACCATGATGACGAGGACGTCATTTACTCCCTACTAACACTCACTAACTCCAGGACCCCACGCGTTAATTAACTGCAGATTAGTTAATATACATAATTAACTAAGGTAACCACTCACTGACAGATGGGACCCACCCTGCTAATTAATCTGTTATCAATAAAACTTAACACTAGGTTAAACCTGTGTCAATGACACCTGGGCCCCACTAGTCAGCTTGACCTGTCAATGGTCGATGCTGACTAGACTGCTGACTGGCCCCCTTGGTCCCACAAGCCAGCCTCACACACACACACACACACACTCTAGCTGGGTACACTTCTGTGTACTCGTAGCATTTTCCTATTTATTTTTGAATTAGTAATAATTATAGAAAATGATTAAAACATTGATAAATAATATAAATTAAATCGTTTATCAGATGAAGAAACTTTGTACATGAAAGTTGTTCAGAACGACGAGACGATTCCGGATACGCAACCCGTTCGTCCGCCACACCCCCCTAACCTATCGAACTTGCAACTTTCCCCCTCCGGCTCCTCTGCCCGAAAACGCGAAACACCGGGAATACTCCCCGGATGTTTCCCCCCTTAACCGGTACCACCTCATACCACGTTAGGGCACACCTAGCACCGCTCATTGTCACGTCACGCATCGTCGTGTTTATGTTTGCATTGTATTCATTGTTTCTTCCCCCTCTTATCTCCGGTAGACTACGAGACCGACACTGCTGCTGCCCAGTTCGACTACGGAGTTGACGACCCCTCTCTCTTGCCAGAGCAACCAGGCAAGCCCCCCCCTTTGATCACCAGATATCACCTACTCTTCTCTATATTGCTTGCATTAGAGTAGTGTAGCATGTTACTGCTTTCAGTTAATCCTATACTGCTGCATAGCCTGTCCTTGCTACTACTGTTGTTACCTTTACCTGCTATCCTATTGCTTAGTATAGGATGCTAGTGTTCCATCAGTGACCCTACACTCTTGTCCGTCTGCCATGCTATACTATTGGGCTGTGATCACTTCGGGAGGTGATCATGGGCATATACTATGTACTTTACACTATTGCATTACCTGTGATACTGTTCGGAGATGGGGGCTGAAAGGACAGGTGGCTCCATCCCGGTAGAGGTGGGCCTGGGTTCCCGACGGCCCCCGACTGTTACTTTGTGGCGGAGCGGCAGGGCAGGTTGAGACCACCTAGGAGAGAGGTGGGCCTGGCCCTGGTCGGCGTTCACGGATACTTAACACGCTTAACGAGATCTTGGTATTTGATCTAAGTTGGATCGTTGACCTTATACGCACTAACCATCTACGTGGGAGTAGTTATGGGTATCCCGGCGTCGTGGTATCAGCCAAAGCATTTTGTGACGTCAGCGACGGAGCGGCGCGCGCCGGATTGGACTGGAACGCCTCCTAGGCTAGGTCTGCTTTCGGCCGCCCTCGCAACGTGCAGGTGTGCTAAGGGCGATGGGCCCAGACCCCTGTGCGCTTAGGTTTAGACCGGCGTGCTAACCTCTCTCTTATGCCTAGGTGGGGCTGCGACGTGTTGATCTTCCGTGGCCGGGCATGACCCAGGAAAGTGTGTCCGGCCAAATGGGATCAAGCGTGTTGGGTTATGTGGTGCACCCCTGCAGGGAAGTTAAATCTATTCGAATAGCCGTGATCTTCGGTAACAGGACGACTTGGAGTTGTACCTTGACCTTATGACAACTAGAACTGGATACTTAATAAAACACACCCTTCCAAGTGCCAGATATAACCCGGTGGTCGCTCTCTCTCTCAGGGTTACGAGGAGGGGATCGCCGGGTAGGATTATGCTATGCGATGTTACTTGGAGGACTTCAACCTACCCTCTTCTACCTGTTGCAAGATGGAGGTGACCAGAAGCGTAGTCTTCGATAAGACTATCTATCCCCCTCTTATTCTGGCATTCTGCAGTTCAGTCCACTGATATGGCCCTTTACACATATATCCATGCATATGTAGTGTAGCTCCTTGCTTGTGAGTACTTTGGATGAGTACTCACGGTTGCCTTGTTCCCCCTTTTCCTCCCTTTCTTTACCCGGTTGCTGTGACCAGAAGATGGAGCCCAGGAGCCAGACGCCACCGTCGATGACAACTACTACCCCGGAGGTGCCTACTACTACGTGCAGCCCGCTGACGACGACCAGGAGTAGTTAGGAGGATCCCAGGCAGGAGGCCTGCGCCTCTTTCGATCTGTATCCCAGTTTGTGCTAGCCTTCTTAAGGCAAACTCATTTAACTTATGTCTGTACTCAGATTTTGTTGCTTCCGCTGACTCGTCTATGATCGAGCACTTGTATTCGAGCCCTCGAGGCCCCTGGCTTGTATTATGATGCTTGTATGACTTATTTATGTTTTAGAGTTGTGTTGTGATATCTTCCCGTGAGTCCCTGATCTTGATCGTACACATTTGCGTGCATGATTATTGTACGATTAAATCGGGGGCGTCACATGCACCTCCTTCCATACAAAGCTTCGAAAGGGGCCATCTTCAAGCTGGCTTGATAACTATTCTTATAAGAGAACTCTGCATACGGCAAATTGTCGTCCCAACTAGATCCATAATCTAGCACACAAGCTCTCAACATGTCCTCCAGAATTTGATTGACTCTCTCGGTCTATCCATCCGTCTGTGGATGAAAGGCCGTACTGAACTCTAGCCTGGTACCCAAAGTCTCATGCAATTGATTCCAGAACTTTGAGGTAAACTGGGTTCCTCTATCTGATACAATGGTCCTCGAAATCCAAGCAGGCATACGATCCTGGTCATGTATATCTTTGCCAACTTAGCGCTCGTATAGGTGGTCTTCACTGGGATGAAATGAGCTACTTTCGTCAAACGATCGACTACAACCCATATAGAGTCATAGCCTGAACGAGTCCTGGGAAATCCAGTGATAAAATCCATGCCAAGCTTGTCCACTTCCATTCGGGTATAGGCAATGGCTGTAGCAATCGAGCTGGCTTATGATGCTCTGCCTTAACTCTCTGACATACATCACATACTGCTACATACTCGGCCATATCCTTCTTCATTCCTGTCCACCGAAAACTTTCCTTCAAATCCAGATACAACTTAGTATTTCCTAGGTGAATCGAATACAGCGAATCATGGGCCTCTTGCAGAATCAACTTCCTGATCTCGGGGTCATTAGGCACATATACGCGATCCTCAAACCATAAAGTATCGTGCTCATCCTCACGAAATCCTTTAGCCTTTCCTTTACTCATCCTTTCCTTTATCTCGGCAATCTCCTTGTCAGTCTTCTGGGCTTCTCTGATCTTATCCATCAAAGTGGACTGAATTTCCAATGCTGCTACATAACCTCTCGGAACTATTTCCAAATATAGCTCGCAAAAATCCTCTGCTAACTCCTTGGGTAATCCTCCGGTCATGAGCGTATTAACATAACTCTTGCGACTCAACGCATCTGCTACTACATTAGCCTTTCCGAGACGATAGTACAATTTCATATCATAATCCTTAATGAGCTCCAACCATCTCCTTTGCCTGAGATTCAACTCCTTCTGTGTGAAGATATATTTCAAACTCTTATGATCTGTGTATACCTCATAGTGATTTCTGATGAGAAAATGTCTCCATGTCTTCAACGCATGCACTACGGCTGCTAACTCCAAATCATGTGTAGCATAATTTTGCTCATGAGGTTTTAGCTGTCGTGAGGCATATGAAACAACTCTTCCCTCTTGCATAAGTACTGCTCCAAGTCCTCGACGTGAAGCGTCGCAATACTCTTGATAATCCTTTCGTTGGTCTGGAAGAATCAACACTGGGGCTGTAACCAAACGTTTCTTCAACTCCTGAAAACCGGCTTCACACTCCTCAGTCCATTTAAACTTGGTGTCCTTCTTCAACAACTCTGTCATGGGTTTAGCAATCCTGGAGAAATTCTCAATGAACCTCCGATAATATCCTGCGAGTCCAAGAAAACTCCTGATATCTCCAACTGACGTGGGTGCCACGCATTTAGTCATAGAAACAACCTTGGTGGGTCTACTGCTATTCCTTCTCCAGATATAACATGTCTGAGAAATCCAACTTCCTTCAACCGAAACTCACACTTGCTGAACTTGGCATACAACTGATGTTCTCTGAGCTTCTCAAGAACCAAACGCAAATGCTCCTTATGCTCCTCTTCGTTCTTCGAGTAGACCAATATATCATCAATGAACACCATGACGAACTTATCCAAAAACTCCATAAACTCTTTGTTCATCATGTTCATGAAATAAGCAGGCGCGTTAGTCAGACCAAATGACATAACGGTATACTCATATAGCCCGTACCTTGTGGTAAAAGCTGTCTTAGGTATATCATGTTCTCGAATCTTCAGTTGATGGTATCCTGATCGCAGATTGATATTGGAAAATACTTTAGCTCCTCGCAATTGGTCAAACATATCATTGATCATCGACAGCGGTAATTGTTCTTGATCGTCACCTCATTCAACGCACGATAATCAACAACCATCCTTAATGATCCATCCTTCTTCTCCACTCGAAGTACTGGGATCCCCAAGGTGACGAACTTGGTCGAATATAACCTTTATCCAGTAACTCCTTAATCTGCTTCTTAATTTTCTCCAAATCCTTTGCGGGCATCCGATACGGTCTCTTTGATATTGGCCCGACGCCTGGTAATAGCTCAATCAAAAACTCAATGTCTCGATCCGGTGGCATGCCTGGCAACTCCTCCGAAAATACGTCGGGGTAATCCTTCACCACTGGTACTTCCTCCTGTACAACTTCTGATAAGGAATTCACTTGAGTCCTCTTCGGCACATGCTGGGATACATACTTGATCCTTCTTTCTTCTGGGGTGGTGAGCATAATTGACTTACTGGCGCAATCGATGTTTCCACCATACATCGATAACAAATCCATACCCAAAATCACATCCAACCCTTGCAGCTCCAGAATTATCAGATCTGAGGGAAAACATGCCTACCTATGGTCAATGGCATCTAAAATCATCCTTGGCTTGCCATATGCTCCACTCCTGGCGAGCTTACTAACATAGGTGTCCTAAGAACTTTGGTGGGCAACTTATACTTATCCGTAAATCCCCTTGATATGTATGGATGCGATGCACCAGTATAAAAAAGAATGATTGTAGTAAATGACTTAACCAAAAACTTACATATAACTGCATCTGGCTGCTCTTCAACCTCCTCCACTCTAACGTGGTTCACTTGTCCCCTGTTGAAAGGGTTGGGCTTATTCCTAGAGCTTCCATTGCCATTTCCATTCTTTGCTTTAGAACATTCGGTGGCGTAATGTCCATTCTTCCCGCACTTGAAACAAGTAATGTGACTTAGATCCTTCTTGGCGGGGTTGCTGGGTTGGAACAGTTCTGGCTGCTGCTTCCTCCATTCCCATTCCCATTCTTGGGGCCACTATATGCGAACTTCCTCCATTGGAATTGTGGCCTCCATTTTTATGGTGAATGTGTCCTCCCGAATTCGGGGTAAAATGAGGTCTCTGATGAGCTCCTGAATTGTACTTCCCTTGTCCATACTTCCTCTTGCGGCTCTCTATCTGCTTCTGCTTCCCTTCAATCATAAGTGCTCTATCTACCAACTCCTGCTAGTTGTTGAATGTTGCCACCATCAATTGCATGCTCAGCTCATCATCCAGTCCTTCCAGAAACATCTTCTGCTTAGCAGCATCAGTTGCTACGTCATCAGGGGCATAGCATGCTAACTTACTAAACTAATCCACATACTGGCCTACTGTGCGTCCTCCTTGGTGCAAGTTGCGAAACTCGCGCTTCTTCATGTTCATAGCTCCTGCTGAAACATGGGCAGTGCGGAAAGCCCGCTGAAACTAATCCCATGTGTCAGTGGATAACGACACCTATGGGATCACCAGAATCCCTACTGCGGTTGTGGGGCGTGGGGTCGTGATAAGAGCGGGATCAGCAGTCAGCATAAACACACGGGCCGTTTATCCAGGTTCGGGCCGCGAGGATGCGTAATACCCTAGTCCTGCTTTGGTGTGTATATCTGTGTTCCTGGAGTTCTTGAGCTAGCTACAATGAGCATAACTTGTCCAAGGGTCCGAATCCTTTTCCTAGATGCCTCGGGCCTCCTTTTATAGTCAAGGGGATCGCCAAAGTGGCACACATGAGGTGGCATCGGTGTACGATGGCTAAGCCTATCACTTTCCATTATGGGACAAGACACATTTAATGCACCCCTTAGGTGTCCTCTCACTTTACCGCCGCCTTGCCCTGCTTCGAAACACGCCCGGGCCAGTGAGGCGGCCAGCGCCATGTAGGTTGGCAGGCTGCTGAGGTGGCACGGTGGTAGGGCCTTCACGTAGATTTGCATGCCACCACGTAGGCATGTGCTGAGTTGGCTTGGAAGCCTCACGTCGACATGCAGGTGCCTGCCTAGCTGGTGGGCTGGTAGCTGCATGGGAGCGGTGGTGGAAACTTGGCAGGCGTGGGCCTGGCTGTGGCCCCGCGATGTACTCGGCAAGGGCCTTGCCGGGGCCACGACAAGGGTCTTGCCATGGCGTCGTGGCCGTCCCCAGCAAGGGTCTTGTCGGAGGTCTTGTGGGCTTCCTCGGTGAAGATCTCGCCAAGGTTCGTCGTCTTTTAATCCCCTTCTGATTTGGAGTGCTTCTTGTCTTCATGAAGATCTGCATGCCATCATGGAGGCGCCTCCCGAGCCTTGGTTCTGATGTGGTTGGTGGTGTTAGAAAACCTGGGGCTCAAGGGTAGTGCGCTCCGCTGGCGTTGGGTAAGCTGCCCCGGCAAGGTCCTTGCCGGGGCCGTGGAGGTCGCCCCGGCAAGGGTCTTGCCAGGGGAACCCACCTCGCCTTCTTGTCCTTTGTGTCTCTATCTTGGCATTCCTTTGACCGTCTTGCAGTTTTGGTTCCCTGTCCCTGCCCCGCCTAAGTGTGGCCGTAGGTGTGGCTCTGACTGCCCGTGCACAGGTAAAGGGGTACAAAGTAGTGCCCTTACTTCTGTACACCAAGAGGAGCCCCCGGGTCTAGGCCATACATAAGCGCAACACGTTGTTGGGCCGAAAACGGTGCGCGGGCAGGCGGGGTTGATTTTATTGAGGTGGTTTTTCTGTCTGCTGCGCTTCCCAATGATCCGCGTCGAACGCGTGACGTGGGGTTCGTGCGCGGGGGTGATCGAAGCATGCTTGCGTCATCTTGCGGTGAACAGTAAAGAGGCGGTTTGCGTGTCCCTTCAAGACCGCAGGGCCGCTGGTCATTTACTCTCCACGCCTGGGAACCGTCGTCCATGTGTCCCATTACGCCTGCCCTGTGCGCCACGTACACCACATGCATGATGCAGGGCAGGTGACAGGCGCGTAGAATATGGGAAGCCGTGTGTGCATGGGTTGATACCCACGCGCCTTCAATTGGGCGGGGAGGGTAGTCAACGGCATCGCCCACTGTCACCTTAATGAGCTGGATTGGCTGAGAGGGGCGATCGAGCCCTGACCCCGCCCCTTTACAAGGAGGGGAACGGGAGGGACGGCACCCCCAGTCCTTCACAATCCGCCTCTTCCCATCCTTGCTTATTCCTCCCTTCTGCCATGGCAAGAGGGCGTGCTGATGCTTCGATGGTGGCGGCGAGGGTCTCTGCTTGACAACGTGCCGCTCCTTCCCAAGAGCCCGTGGCAGCGGATCCGGCCGCGAGGGGAAGGGGGAGGGGGCGAGGCCGAGGCCGCCGTGACGCTCGAGGAAGAGGAAGACGGGGCGGCGCATCAGCCTCGGCTCCGCCAGCGGTCCTTCCCCCAATGGAGGGCCACGTCGGGGACCAGCCCCGCGAGTTCTTCATCAGGCTGCCCCAGCCGGCGCGCCGTCATCTTCGTCTCCCGACTCCATTCGCTCGGGAGATGGAGCTCGACCTGCCGCAGGCGCTGAGGCTGCACATGAGGGGATGCAGGAACAGCGGCACATGGGACGACATTGATTTCCTGGCCCCTCACGTCATGTATCTTCACCACGGGTGGAAAACCTTTGCTCGCATCCACAGCCTGACGGCGGGGATCATTCTCTACCTCAAGTTAATGGAGAATGGCCTCCTCTCCATCAAGGTCTTCGGCGATTTCGGAACTCGCCTGAAGTGCTGCGTGGAGAGCTCCTTAGATGACGAAGACTTGTCCTCAAGCAAGAGTGACGAGGAGGACAGCGGCAGCGACGACGAGGGTAGTAGGCAAGAGGATGACGGGTCTGACTAGGTATCAGACCCGCCGCCCCGAGGTGGTGCCGGCAGCAGGAACATATTCACTGGGCTCCTTCTCCTGGTATAGCTGGCTCCTTGAACTTCTCGGGGTCGTCTCCTTGGGCGGCTGGCGTGGGAAGGCCGGAGAAGGCGAAGAAGGCGGGTGGCGGGCCGTCAAGTCAGAGTATGATGGCACCGACGCCTTCATAGCATATTGACGGACCGCTGCCTCATCTTCTAGCTATCTTCCCGACACCATCATCACCAGCCCTCCCCTAGGCGGCCACCGACATGTTCTCTTGGCGCCTTCTATTTCTCATACCTCACCTAGGCGCTCCTTCTGACCTTTTGCCTTATTGTTCCATTTCCTGAGGTGAGGGACAAGAAAGGGATTACAGGCACCTTATCTTTTTTTAGCTTGTAAGCCTACGGGCCTTAGTTAGACCTCAAACCTGTAATCCCCTTGCTTATGTTTACATTCTGTATGAACTATACCTGTATGGAACGTATTAATGAAAAAGGGTGCTTGTCGGGTCTTGTGTGTGTGAGCAAAGCCCGTACCAAGGAACAAATCCTTGTTATTTTCAATATAAACACCGTTGCCTGGCAGCAGGCCTTGCCGCTCCCCTACTCCGTTCGACCATACTCACGCCTTTGGCGGAGGCAGGGGCGAAGTAGGGGTGGGCCCTACGCTTGCTTCCTTGCCACCGCGGCTACAACCAGATTCCGAACCAAGAAGGAGTACTCGGGTGGTAGGAATGAAGGGAGCACGATAGTCTTGGAATAAAAAGAGGTTTCATACGTCCCAATCTTTATACGGAAATGCATAATAGGGGATAAGAAAACTTATCTGGATCTGCAGCCCCCGGCAACCCTAGCTTGCCGTCGGTGGACCTTTGTGTCTTTAGCCCCCGGCAAGCTCAGCTTGCCGGGGTCGGAGCGCCCTCTTGTTCTCTTCCTTCCACTTAGCTTGGCGGAAACATTTATGTACCCTGCGAACCAAAGAGGTTGGACAGGAACAAAGAGACGCAAACTCGACCTCTATGCTAGGGGTTAGTTGTCGCTAAGCACTATCAACCCTAACCGAGGGAGAGACTCAATCTAGCATGCATGCTGTAACTTAGGGCGCTAGCGCTTCGTTTATTTATGCTCAAGGTCTGTGCCTGGCTTTGTACAGAGGGTTGAATGCCTTGACGGCAAGGCTTGTACAAAAGGTGGCTTGCCGGGGGGCCCGGCAGCCGCGCCTTATGGGTAAAACTTACGAAGATGCTCGATGTTCCAGGAGTTGCTCACTAGAATGGCATCTTCGGTCTCCAGGCAGACTGCGCCAGGCCTGGTGACTCGTGTTACCCGATAAGGGCCTTCCCACTTTGGCGTCAACTTGTTGGAATTCTTGTCCGACTGAACGCGCCGAAGAACAAGGTCACCTTCCTCAAAGCTTCGGGCATGAACCTTGCGGCTATGGTAACGGCGCAAGCCTTGCTGGTAGTGTGCTGCTCTCACAGCCGCCCGAAGACGATCTTCCTAGAGGAGCGTCGCGTTGTCTTGCCGCAATCGCTCTTGCTCAAGGTCATCATAAGCGAGCACTTGAGATGACCCTATATGAGTTCCATGGGGAGAACTGCTTCTGCCCCGTATACCAGGGCAAAGGGTGTCTAGCTGGTGGCTCGATTTGGCGTCGTTCTGATCGACCAAAGAACCGTCGGCAACTCATCAATCCAGCGCCTTCCGCTCTTGTGCAGCCTGTCAAAAGTCTTCATCCTCAGGACACACAACACTTCAGCCTTTGCCATCTCCGCTTGGTCGTTGCTCCGTGGGTGTGCCACGGAAGCAAAATAGACCTTGCTGCTGAGGTCTTCAATATATTGCATGAAGGTGTGGCTTGTGAACTGCGTGCCGTTGTCGGTGATGACTCTGTTCGGCACACCAAAGCGGCAAACTAGCCCCTTAAAGAATTTGACGGCTGACTGTGCGGTCACCTTCCTCACTGCTTCCACTTCCGGCCACTTTATGAACTTGTCGATTGCAACGTACAAGTACTCAAAGCCCCCGATGGCGCAGGGAAAAAAGGGCCCAGTATGTCGAGCCCCCAGACCGAGAATGGCCAGGAGAGAGGGATTGTCTGCAAGGCTTGAGCTGGCTGATGAAGCTTCTTCGAATGGAACTGGCACGCTTCACACTTGGTTACTAGTGCTGTCGCATCCTGGAGGGCAGTGGGCCAGAAGAAACCTTGCCGGAAAGCCTTGACCCTATGTGGGAGCCACATATGCCTCCATGTATCTCCGCCAACAACTCCGGCCCTTCCTCCCAGAGGATGCACTTCAATTTCACTCCATTTGGTCTTTTTCTGTACAGAACGTTGTCAACGAACTGGTACAGAGCAGACCAGCGGGCTACTTTCTCTGCTTCTTCCTGCTCCTCAGGAAGCTCCCCTGTTTGGAGGAATCAGACAGTATGCTATGCCCATGCTGGAGCCTGTGGCTCGACGGCAAGGACCAAAGGCATTTCCTCTGCCGCGGGAGTGGTCGCCTCTATGGCAAGGGCTTAGCGCCCCGCCGGAGTTGGTTGTCCCATGGCAGGCTTGGCGTCCACAGCAACATCTTCACCGGCGGCTCCAGGGAGCTCGGCGAGGAAGTACTTGCCGGGGCCTGACTTTCTCCGCTTGTTCTACTCTGTTGATGGTTCAACGGATGGTTGAGTTAACCGAAACACAAAAGTACCTAGTTCCACAGGTAGCTTGAGGGCAGCACACTTTGACAAGTAGTCGGCAATGTCGTTCTCCACTCGGGGGACATGCTCTACCTATATACCATCACAACGCTCCTCCAGTTTCCTCACTTCATCTATGTAAGACTCCATCAACGGGCTTTGATAATCCTTGTTGACCTGCCTGACTACAAGCTGTGAATCACCCCTAACGATGAGCTTTTTGACCCCGAGGTCTGCCGCGATCCTGAGACCGGCGAGCAACCCTTCGTATTCAGCAGTGTTGTTCATTGACATCTCCCTGGGAAAGTGCATCCGGATCACATACTTGAGGTGCTCTCCGGTGGGTGCGACAAGTAGCACACCAGCACCGGCGCCTTGTAGCGAAAAAGCCCCATCAAAGTACATAATCTAGTTGCGACTTGTTTCCTTGCCGGAGAGAGTGGTCTCCTGGATCTCTTCATCGGGCGTCGAGGTCCATTCAAGAATGAACTCCGCCAGGACTCTTCTTTAAATCGTTGATGTGCTCTCGAACTTCAAACCAAGACTTGACAACTCCAAGGCCCATTCCACAATCCTCCCCATTGCATCTGGGTTATGCAGTATCCTTTGCAACAGGAGGCGGGTGACAACGGCAATCTCGTGCGCTTGGAAGTAATGATGAAGCTTCCTTGAGGCCATAAGGAGGCCGAAGAGCAATTTCTGCACACCGGAGTACCTCGACCTAGCCCCCTGCAGGAGGGAGCTGACAAAGTAAACCGGGTGCTGCACCATCTTCTTCTTCTGCACCACTCCACGCAGTTGTGTGGGCCATGTCGTACTGGTGTCAGACCTTGCCAGGGGCCCAGTCTTGCCGAGATGAGGCCCTACCGGGGAGAGCTTTGGTTCGCCATCCGTCAACTCTGCCGTTGCTGCTGCCTCTTTGTCGACCTCCCTCTGCGCCACTAGTGTGGCGCTAACCACTTGATTCGTTGCTGCTAGATACAGCAACAACAGTTCTTGTGGTTTGGGCGCAACCAGCACTGGGGTAGAGGAGAGGTATTTCTTCAAATCCTGCAGCGCTGCCTCGGCCTCCGGGGTCCACTCCATTGGGCCCGCCTTCTTCAAGATCTTGAAAAAGGGGAGGGCACGCTCAGTGGACTTGGAGATGAATATGCTCATGGCAGCGACGCAACCAGGGAGCCGACGCACATCCTTCATCCGCCTAGGTGCCTCAATCTACTCGATGGACTTGATCTTGTCAGGGTTTGCCTCAATCCCATGCTGCGACACAAAGAACCCGAGAAGCTTGCCAGATGGGACACTGAAGACACACTTCTCAGGGTTCAACTTGAGGTTGATCTTGCGCAAATTTGCAAACATCTCTTCCAAATCTTGCACAAGTGTTGCTTGTCCTTGGTTTTGACCACTGTGTCATCCATATAAGCTTCCATATTTCTATGTAGCTGGGGCTCAAAACCAATTTGGATTGCTCTTGGAAAAGTCGAGCCAGCACTCTTCAACCCGAAAGGCATCCGTAAAAAGCAATACGTACCACATGGGGTGATGAATGTTGTCTTCTCCTCGTCTTCTCTTGTCATAAAGATCTGGTGGTAGCCTGAGTAGGCATCAAGGAATGATAACAGGCCGCACCCGGCCGTGGAGTCAACAATCTGGTCGATGTGCGGCAACGGGAAAGGATCTTTCGGACAAGCCTTATTGATATCTGTGTAATCAATTAACAACCTCCACTTCCCATTTGCCTTGCGCACCACCATCGGATTGGCCAACCACGTCGGATGGAGTACCCCTCTTACCAAGCCTGCCGCCTCTAGCTTCCCGATCTCTTCTGTGATGAACTCCTGCCTCTCCAGATCTTTCTTCCTGACCTTTTGCTTGACGGGCCGCGCATGAGGACAGACAGCAAGATGGTGCTCAATCACTTCCCTGGGAACGCCGGGGATTTCGGATGCTTGCCACGCAAACACATCGACATTTGCCCGCAGGAAAGTGGCGAGCTCACCTTCCTATTTGTTGTCGAGGGTGGAGCTTATCGTGAAAGCCCCTCCCGTGCCGTCCTCTCTGACGGGCACCCTCTTGGTCTCTGGTGGAACAGCTCTAGACTTCTTGCTCTTGCCGGTGGAGCTCTCTGGCACGTCCTCAATAGGAGCGCAACACCCCAAAGAGGTGCGCTTGCCGGAGTGGGTGCGAGAGGTCTTGTCGGTCTTCTTCCCTCCCGGGGCTTCAACGGCAGGAGCAAGTGCCTTGGCGGCAGCTGCTGCAACTGCTTCCCGGTAGAGTTGGTCAGCGTAAATCAGCGCATCTTTCTTATCAGAGGGGACGGTGATGATGTTCATCGGCCCGGGCATCTTCAGCGTGTTGTAGGCGTAATGGGAAGCCACCATGAACTTGGCCAGCGTTGGGCGGCCGAAGATCCTGTTGTAGGGCAAGGGGATCTCAGCTACATCAAAGACAATCCTCTCCGTCCTGTAGTTCAACTCGCCTCCAAACGTCACCGGCAGCGTGACCTTTCCCTTCGGCTGGCTCCTCCCTGGGTTGACCCCTTGAAACGTGCCTGTCTCTTCGAGGTCTCCATCGGGGATCTGCAGCCTTTTGATCACAACAGGCGAGATCAAGTTCAAACCGGCCCCGCCATCCACTAGCATCTTTGTCACCTTGAGGTTGTGAATCGTTGGTGAGAGCAACAATGGAAAACACCCGACCACAGTAGTGCGATCAGGGTGGTCCTTGGTGTCGAAGATGATAGGCGTGCTGGACCACTTCAGTGGCTTCCGTGCATCGAGTGATGGCTCCACCGCTGTGATCTCATGTGCCCACTGCTTGAGATGGCGGTGAGATGCGTGCAGCGAGGCGCCACCATCGATGCACATGTCCTCTGTAGTTTTCTGAAACTCGTGGTCGCCGTACTCGTCGTCCTCGTCATGATCATCGTCTTCCTGCTTCTTGTCGCGGCCCCGGGCGGGCCTCTCTTGCTGGTTATCCTTGCCGCGGCGGCCTCCTTGGCCGCCACGCTTCTTGCCGGATCCTTCGGCACCGTCTTGGCCATTCTCCTTGTCCCGCCTTTCATATTCAGCTTTCTGCTTCTTAGCAAGCAGCTCAACTTGTCAGTAGTTCTGGAGGTCGTGGCCTTTGGTGCGGTGGATCTTGCAATACTGCTTGTCGGTAGCCGCCAAGGCCCGGCAAGCGGCACACCCGGCAACCTCCTTGCCGGGGTCGCTTGCCCGGGCCTTTTTGGCAGTGCCGGTGTCATCGGATACCTCGATGGCAAGCACAGTCTTTCCCTTGCGCTTTTTGTTACGGCGCCGGCCCTTCTTTGCCGGGGCGGTGGTGTCATCAGTGGAGTCAGTTTCCGCACTGGCGTCCTAACCAGGGTACTTCCTCCCCTCTTCAGCCCGAGCGCACTGATCGGCCAGAACATACACATCCTTGACCTTGTTCATCGCCAGTTCCTCATGCATCTTGCAGTTGCACACATTCTGATGTAATGCACTTATCACGGCGGCGGGATGGACGTCTGGGATGTTGTACTGTACTCGGCTGAACCTTTGGATATACTTGCGCAGATTTTCTCCTTCCTTCTAGGGGATGATATGCGGATCGCTTGCCTCACCATGAGCTTGATGGCCTCCAGTGAAGGCGCCAACAAACTCATGACACAGATCCGACCAAGAAGAAATGGAGTCCACCGGCAAGTGCATCAACCAAGACATAACATTGGGCTTGAGTGCCAACAGAAAGTAATTGGCAAGCACCTTATCGTCGCGGGCTCCAGCAGCTTGCATCGCGATGGTGTAGATGCTGAGGAACTCTAACGGGTGAGTCTTGCCGTTGTACTTCTTGCCTACGTAGGGCTTGAACATGCGGTGGGAGGGCCACTGGAACTGCCGCAGCTCACGGGTGAAAGCCGGACAACCCACCTCATAGGGTAGGCTACCATAGCCTCCTGGTGCCGGGTGGTCCATAGTGGGTCCTGCCCGCCTGTCAGATTGGTGGCGTGCATCACGCCGGCGCTCGATGGTGGTTCGAGTGTCTTCAAGGGATCGCTCCCGAAGAACTTGACGCTGGTCGCGGTGGGTCCGCGGATCGGACGATGCTATGGAGATATCATCACGTGCGTCATCACAACGGATCGACACCCGCGGTGGCTGGCGTGGGGGAGGAGAGTGCACCGTGGCTGCATCGCCCCCGGCCCTTCCACCGCTGGCATGCAGTGGCTCGACGGAGCGATGGCCTACTGGCCCTGCTGGTCGCGGCTCATCTTTGTTGGTGATGCCGACGAGGCTCCGGATGGTGGCCCTCCACTCGTAGAGCCTCTCCGCAGTAGGAGGAAAGTCGAGGAGCAGCTGCGCGCGATAGAGCTTTTGCTGGTGTGGGTGGTGGCGAAAGCTGCATGGACCGTGACGCGCTTTGACTTCTAACTATGTTAGAAGGAGCTCTATCACGGCCCTGCGGCTGTCCACCATTTCCACCAGCACCTCGGCGTGCATGTTGGCCTTTCTCGTCCCGTGAAGGACGTGCATGACTCTTCCCAGGGCAGCGCCCAGGGTCACCAGTGGGGTGGCGCCGCTCATCACGCACAACCTGGGAAGAACGCGTCGTGGGCACCGGTGTTGGTGTCTTGGAGGCCGCCGCGCCGCTGTCGGGCGACATGGTGACGCCCCTGGAGGGCCCAGTGCCGCTCTGCGGGGGGCCCAATTCCGTCTCTGGAGTTTGCGGCGTGCGGTCCGTCGCCTGGCGCACGGAGGACTGGACTGCCAGGGTGATGTGGGTGTACGCGGGTCACGCCATGGGTTCTTTGTGCGACCGGCCCACTGCTGGCCCGCACCGGTACAAGCAGTCTGGTTCTGGATGAACCGATCACCGTGGTCGTCTTCCTTTAGGGAGCCATGGCGACGAAGAACTATCCGACTAGTTGCTAAACCAGTTTCTCACTACCGCACCCCTACCTGGTGTGCCAAAGATGTCGGTGGAAAACGACATCTATGGGATCACAAGAATCCCTACTATGGTTGTGGGGCGCGGGGTCGTGAGAAGAGCGGGATCACTAGTCAGCATAAACACACGGGTCGTTTATCCAGTTTCGGGCCGCGAGGATGCGTAATACCCTAGTCCTGCTTTGGTGTGTATATTTGGGTTCCTGGAGTTCTTGAGCTAGCTACAATGAGCATAACTTGTCCAAGGATCCGAATCCTTTTCCTGGATGCCTCAGGCCTCCTTTTATAGTCAAGGGGATCGCCACAGTGGCACATAGGAGGTGGCATCGGTGTATGGTGGCTAAGCCTATCGCTTTCCATTATGGGACAAGACACATTTAATGCGCCCCTTAGGTGTCCTCCTCACTTAACCGCCGCCTCGCCCGGCTTCGACACGCGCCCGAGCCAGTGAGGCGGTCGGTGCCATGTAGGCTGGCAGGCTGCTAAGGTGGCGCAGTGGTAGGGCCTTCATGAAGATTTGCATGCCACCACGTAGGCATGTGCTGAGTTGGCTTGGAAGCCTCAGATCAACAAGCAGGTGCCTGCCTACCTGGTGGGCTGCCAGCTGCATGGGAGCGGTGGTGGAAACTTGGTGGGTGTGGGCCTGGTTGTGGCCCCACGGATGTCCTCGGCAAGGGCCTTGCCGGGGCCCCGACAAGGGTCTTGCCGTGGCCGTCCCCGGCAAAGGTCTTGCTGGAGGTCTTGTGGGCTTCCTCGGCGAAGATCTCGCCGAGGTTCGTCGTCTTTTAATCCCCTTCTGATTTGGAGTGCTTCTTGTTTTCACGAAGATCTGCATGCCATCATGGAGGCGCCTCCCGAGCCTTGGTTCTGATGTGGTTGGTGGTGTTGGAAAACCTGGGGCTCAAGGGTGGCGCGCTCCGCTGGCGTTGGGTAAGCTGCCTCAGCAAGGTCCTTGCCGGGGACGTGGAGGTCGCCCCGGTAAGGGTCTTGTCTGGGGAACCCACCTCGCCTCCTTGTCCTTTGTGTCTCTGTCTTGGCGTTGCTTTGACCATCTTGCGGTTTTGGTTCCGTGTCCCTGCCCTGCCTAAGTGTGGCCGCATGTGTGGCTCTGATTGCCCATGCATAGGTAAAGGGGTACAAAGTAGTGCCCTTACTTCTGTACACCGACACCATGTAACAGTGTCAATGGGGTAAGTGGCTGTGAAATTCTCCCACCATGATGCTGCGGGTCCATCAAGCTGATGTGCGACAAAACGCACTTTCTCTGCATCTGTGCATCATGCAGTGGTCAGCTCCCTTCCAATCTTGCAGAGCCAATCGTCTGCAACAATCGGCTCAGTGCTACTAGAGAACAACGGCGGATTCAGCCTTAGGAAATGGGGTAAGTTGTTGTTGTTGTTGTTGTTGTTGTTGTTGTTGTTGTTGTTGTTGTTGTTGTTGTTGTTGTTGTTGTTGTTGTTGTTGTTGTTGTTGTTGTTGTTGTTGTTGTTGTTGTTGTTGTTGTTGTTGTTGTTGTTGTTGTTGTTGTTGTTGTTGTTGTTGTTGTTGTTGTTGTTGTTGTTGTTGTTGTTGTTGTTGTTGTTGTTGTTGTTGTTGTTGTTGTTGTTGTTGTTGTT
>NC_041393.1:327300086-327334299 GCF_002162155.2 Triticum dicoccoides | reverse complement strand
TTGTTGTTGTTGTTGTTGTTGTTGTTGTTGTTGTTGTTGTTGTTGTTGTTGTTGTTGTTGTTGTTGTTGCATCAAGGTATTCTGCTGCTGGATCAACTGAGTGAGCTCCGGTGGGAAAGCAAATCCATTGTCACGTCTCGGAGGCATCTGATGGGTTTAGAAAAGATGAGAAAACAGAATAGAATGAGGTCTAAAGGGAAATCACTACCCATATGCACATGATAAAAACACATTCATATCACACCAATCAATTCAAACAAGGGCATACAATCGATCTAGCTACCATTACAAAAGTGCTCGGACTATTACTATATACATGGTGGAATTCTACTAATAATATGGTGGTCCACTAGAAGTTTTGATCGGTGGAAGACTCCATGATATCCGCTCCAGCATCGTCTTTGTAGTCATCACCGCTATCGTCGGGGTCAGAATCGGTGTCGTCGATGATAATGTAGTCCTCCGAATGAATGTCCTTGGAATGGTTGTCATCTCCTCATGGCGCGGGGTCTCCCATAAATACTCCTAGCTTCCTCATCAAGTCGTCATTCTTCTCCACTAGTGTCGTCATTTCCTCCTCATATCTGTCGCATGTAGACTTGAGTTCCTCTTCTAGCTCCATAATCCTGGTCATTGCCTTGTTCAGATCTATCATGCTTGCGCAGATCTGGTTCTCCTGGCGACGATTGTGCTGGTTTAAATCCTGGATGAAAGCTGCAATGGACCTGTCCCTCCTGGTGCTGATCATCTCCCATTGCTTATCTTGACGCCCACATATCTGATAGATAGTGTCCTTAAGATCCTTGTGATAAACTTCTCCGATGCGTCCCATGGAGATGTGGGCTGCCATGATCTTTCTTAGACTCCAGGTTGGTGCATCAAAGGAAAACTCTATGGGCTCAGTAACTGGCATGAATGTCCTTCCTGGAACTTGAACTCGAATCGTCCAACGCTCCTCTTCTGGTAAAGTGGCGATGTAGGTCCCGGTGAAGCTTGGTATTCCGATGTTCATGTACCTAGTGACTTCCTTCAAGTGTCACCCAAAAGGTGTGTCTTCATCCGGTTGTGTAAACTTGTTCCTTGAGTCCGCCATCCTATAGAGTGGAAAAGGGAGAGGAGTCAGAAATGAGTAGAGAAGAGTGACCTATGGTTTAACTTAGTGGTCGTGTCCTATAGTCAGCGTGTGCTCTGATACCATCTTGTAGTGACCAGACCTCAAACAGTCTAGTCTCTATGCATCGGTGTCATCCCTGGATCGGTAATGCTGACAAGCACAGTACTTGAGGATTTATAACAGAGTTTCAATCACACACTTATTACATCGAATGTCTCAAAAGAGAACTTATATTACAATAATATGGCTTAAGGCCATCTAAATAAGATAACAACGGAAGGCTTGGAAGATAAAGTGAGTCCATCAACTCCAACGACATAGCTGAGTGAACGACAATGACCTATCACACCTAACTCTTAGTCTGAAAAGTCTGCAACATGATATGTTGCAGCCCGAAACAGGTCAGCACATGGAATATGCTGGCAAGGTAACATAAAGGAGCAATGAACATAATAATTGCTATCACTACATGCATATATGGCTGGTGCAAAGCTCTATGGTTAATGGTTTTGCATAAAACCAATTTTTCCCTACAACAAAGGAATGAATTTTATTTAACTATCATGGTGGTTGTTAAACACTGAGAAGGTTCCTCCAACTCAATCCCAATTAAATAGTAACAATTAACCCAACAAATTAATTTAGAGTGATGAGATCAACATGATAATCCAAGAACCAGATACTCAAGATGTCCATAATCGGGGACACAAGTAACCATAATTAGTTTGTACACTCTGCAGAGGTTTGCACACTTTTCCCCAGAAGACTTGATCTCCTTCGTTAGATTTCTCGCACTACATAGTGTTTGAGAAACGGATGACTGAGACACAGTCTTTCAGAAACATTAACCCTTTACTCTGGATGGACAGTTACACCTACTTTCCCCTAAATATGCTAGCCCACCACTGAAAGAGGTCATGCAACCGACTCAACTATGCTAGAGCCCATATTAGCTTGTGGCTGCACACGGAAGTTTCTAGCATGAATAATATTATGATCCCTTTGAGCCTAGGTGACAAACCGTAGGATGATCACACGGGTACTCCGGGATATCCTAGGACAACACTGGATTCTCCAGGTGCCCGCAACCAATCCACTCAGATGTGTATTTAAGTAGCCACCTTAAGTTAACCTTTAATTAACAATTCTCACAACTGTCATGGATACACTCAACCAACCCACGTCTACGAGCATAGCATAGCAATCTAAGCATAACGTAGAAGTAACTCCCAAAGGTTTGATAATAAAAAGGCAATAGGTTCTACCTCATCATCTACTTCCCAAACCCACATGTTAATCAGATCCTAACCATGCAATGTTTGAGGACTGGAACTAATGCATAAAAACTGGGTAGTAAAGGGATATGATCAAAGTGGTACTTGCCTTGCTGACGATCTGCAAACCCTAGAGACTCGTAGTAGCACGCTTCGCACTCCGGGAATTCTATCATGAACAAACAATAGCATACATAAGCACTCTAGCATAGATGCATGGGTAAAACTCAAATAAGAAGATCCAATTTAAAAGTTCAACTGAAGAGCTTGAATTTTCAAAAAGAATCAACCCAAACGGAGCAACGAAACTCAAGATACGAATGAAACAAAATCATTTACTAATCTGGACTAAAGTCAAATTTTAGAGTACCAAAATCATGTTCAAGTTTGTTAACTAGAAAGAGGGCTTCGAGACGAAGATTTGGGCGCTGGTTTCATCTAATTTGGATAAAGGAGTAAAAAGTTATACTAGAATGAAGATCAGGGGCAGAATCACGATAAAAAATAATCACCGATAAATCCCTGAAAAAACCCGAAACTAATAGACTCGCGAACGAACGTTCGCTGTCTGAACCTAACTAGTGAACAACGTTCGTTAAAACGAATGAACAGAAGAACGCCCGCTAAATAAGTAAACCGACGAAAACCGAACCGATCCAACTAAAAAAACAGATCTAGGGTTTTCTAAAAAAATCCGACGGTTTTTACCGAAAAAAACACGGCGATCGACGGCGGCGGCTCCCGGCGGGATTCTGGCGGGGCGGGTAGTCATCGAAAGCATGGGGCGGCGTCGCGGGGTGCCGGGCGTCGGCGCGACGGCAAGGCAGCAGCGGCGCGGGGCGACGACGGGCAGCGATGGTGCGGCTGCGGCGGTAGGGCGATGTGGGGCAAGGGGAAAGGTGGCGGCGGTATTTAAGGGGGGCGGGGTGGCAGCTGGCTTGGGGAGGGGGCCGGCCTCGAGAGGCGTGCTCCTCCCGGACTTGGGCGGCGGCGACATTGCTCGGGACTCCGGTCCTGAGCCGGAGTGGGAGGCGGCGGCGCGCTATGGGTCGGCTGGGCCGCTAGCCCAGTTCGGTCTGCGAACAGTTTTTTTAAATAATTTCACCCGAACCGAAAAGTCCTAATAAATCATAAAAAAATTCTAAAGATGCCAAAAACAATTTTCACCGTCTAAAAAAATATTTAGAACAAAGTGAACATTTTTCTGGCCTAAAAATGCAATTTTGAAAAAATGCATATTTTTCTAATTCAAATAAAATAGCAATAAAATCCGAATAAAACCATTTATTTGATTTTAACATTTTCCCTCCAATATTTCTTTTATTTTGGAGAAGTCATTTTATCTCCTCTCTTTTATTTTTATTTGGAAATATTTTGGAGAGAAAAACAATTAAAATCAAAATGATCCTCTTTTCAATATTTGAGAAAATTCAAATATGAAAATAAACGAAATCCCCAACTCTCTCCATGGGTTCTTGAGTTGCTTAAAATTTCTAGGATCAAACCAAAATGCAATTAAAATATGATATGCATATGATGACCTATGTATAACATTCCAAATTGAAAATTTGGGATGTTACACTAGTTTTGACATGAAGATTTCAATACTCAAGCATATCAACAAGCAACCATGTCTTCTCAAAATATCAACACTAAAGAAAGTTATCCCTAGCCCATTATGCTCAATCATGGATCCATTCATGAAACACACTCGCATATTAGCTACACCCAATGCTCAAGTACGATCATAGTGCCCCTTAGTTGGTGCTTTATAAGAGAAGATGGAGACTCAAATAAAAATAAAATTGCATAAAATAAATAGAATGGCCCTTCGCAGAGGGAAGTAGGTATTTGTAGAGGTGCCAGAGCTCAAAGCGAAAAAGATAGAGATAAAACATTTTGGGTGGCATGCTTTTCCTGTCAACAAAAATGATTAAGTAGTTCCCAATACTTTCCATGCTAGATATATCATAGGCGGTTCCCCAACAGAAAATAAAGTTTATTCCTTTTTCCACCATACTTTCACATTCCACGGCTAACCGAATCCATAGGTGCCGTCCATACCAACACTTCCCAAGGAATTTATTTATTGACAACATAAAGTAAATTCATTTTTCATTTCAGGACTGGGCACCCTAATACTTTTGCTGTACCCACGTGCAATGATAAGTGAATAAACACTCATCTTGAGAATAACACATCTAGCATGGAAAAATATCAGCCACCCCCTTCCGTTTCATGAGCGGTTCGAGCACACAAAAAGGGAAGTTATTTTGAAATTAGAGATGGCACATACAAATTTTCTTAGAACGGCATGAAAATACCGCATATAGGTAGGTAAATATAGTGGACTCATATGGAAAAACTGGGTTTAAGGATTTTGGATGCACAAGTAGTGATCATGCTTAGTGCAAGTGAAGGCTAGCAAAAGATTGAGAAGCATCCAACCAAGAAACAAAAAATCTCATAAGCGAGCATTAAGCATAACTAACACCGAATAATGCACCACAAGTAGGATGTAATTTCATTGCATAACTATTGACTTTCGTGCTTGCATAGGGAATCACAAACCTTAACACCAATATTCTTACTAAAACATAATTACTCATTAACATGACTCACATATCACTATCAACATATCGCAAAACTATTACAAAGAATCAAGTTTATTTTGTCCAATGATCTTCATGAAAGTTTTTATTATGTCCCCCGTGAATATCTATCACTTTGGGACTAATTTCATATGTTGCTATTGATAGCTCAAACAAATCTAAGTGAAGAACATGAGCATAAAATGTTTCTTCTCTCAAAATAATTTAAGTGAAGCAAGAGAGAATTTCTTAAAAAAATTACTAACTCTCAAATAAATCTAAGTGAAGCATGAGAGAATTTCTTCAAAAATACTAAAGCACACTGTGCTTAAAAAGATATGAAGCACTAGAGCAATTCCATAGATTATAAAGATTTAAGTGAAGCATAGAGAGCAATTCTAACAAGTCATAGCATAATTTTGGCTCCCTCAAATAGGTGTGTCCAGCAAGGATAGATGGCACAAAATAAAAAGCAAAACAAGCAAAGACTCATATAATACAAGATGCTCCAAGCAAAACTCATTATATGTGATGAATAAAAATATAGCTCCAAGTAAAATACTGATGATCGTTAGAAGAAAGAGGGGATGCCACTCGGGCATCCCCAAGCTTAGTTGCTTGCTTCTCTTTTAGATAATAGCTTGGGATACCATGGGGCATCCCCAAGCTTAGGATCTTCTTACTCCTTATTCCTTCATCCATCGTTATCTCACCCAAAACTTGAAAACTTCAATCACACAAAACTCAACAAAACCTTTGTGAGATCCGTTAGTATAACAAAGCAAATCACTACTCTAAGTGCTGTTGCAAACCCATTCATATTTTATTTTTTCATTATATCTACTGTATTTCAACGTTACTATTGCTTATTCCCTCCAATACAAACCATAGATTCATCAAAATAAGCACAACGCAAAGAAAACAGAATCTGTCAAAAACAGAACAATCTGTAGTAATCAGGGAACTTTGTATACTTGTGTAACTCCAAAATTTCTACAAAATTAGTACAATGTGGGAAATTTGTATATCATTATTTTGTAAAATATTCAGAGCAAAAACATGTTTCTTTGATTTATCAAAATTATTTTACTGAGCGGAGAAGTTTCTGTTTTTCAACAAGATCAAAGCAACTATTACCCAACATGATCCGAAAGGCTTTTCTTGGCACAAACACTAATTAAAACATAAAAAACACAATCATAAGAGTATCATACTTTTGTAAACACTCAAGAACAGAGAAAGGGAAAGTAATTTTTATTCATTGGGTTGCCTCCCAACAAGTCTTTATAGCCATTAAGATCGGCTTGAGATGTTATTAATGCTCACATGGAAGATAATAATTGAAAGAAAAAGAGAGCATCATAAAACAGGTGACAAACACATTTAAGTCTAACAAAAAAATTATCGTGGCAAGCAAAGACTAGCATATGCAAGGAAGAAGAAAGAAACAATAGTAATCTCAACATAATGAGAGGTAATTTAGTAACATGAAAATATCTACAACCATAGTTTCCTCTCTCATAACAATTACATGTAGGATCATAATCAAATTCAACAATATAACTATGAAATACAATATTCTCTTCATGATCCACATGCATGCAAAGTTGTCACTCTTCAAAATAGTGGGATTATCACCAAATAAAGTTATGACCTCTCCAAGCCCACTTTCATCCAAAATTTCATCAGACTGAACACTCACCAAATATGTGGGATTATTTTTAGCTAAAGTTGACACTCTTCCAAACCCAATTTTAATATTATCGCAAGCATATTCATCATGAGGTTTAAATGAAATTTCAAGATCATAAGAATCATGATTACCCCAAACATGATCATTGTTATAAGTAGTGGACATAACAATATTAGCATCCCCAAGCTTGGGGTTTTCCATATTATTAGCACAATTGACATTAATATAATTTATAATAACATCATTGCATTCATGCTTTTCATCCAAGGAGCTATCATGAATCACTTTATAAACTCCTTCTTTTAACACTTCATCATAATTTTCAGATTCATGAATCTCAAGCAAAACTTCATAAAGATAATCTAGCGCACTCAACTTACTAGCAATTGGTTCATCATAATTTGGTCTTTTAAAAAGATTAGCAAGTGGACGAGGATCCATATCAATAGATTTTTAGCAAGCAATGATACAAGCAAATAGAAGGCACATGGAAACACAAGCAAACATGAGATCTGACGAGAAAAGGGCAAACAAAAAAGAGGGTGAATAAAACGGCAAATTTTTGTGACGTGGGGGAGATGAAAATGAGAGGCAAATGGCAAATAATGTAAATTGCAAGGAGATGAGATATGTGATTAGGAACCTGGTATATGCTGATTGGCATGTGGCCGGGAGACTATCTTGACTTGATCCTCCCCGGCAAGGGCCCCAAAAAATCTTTTGATTGCGGCTTGAACTATGTTGGTATTTTCCCAAAGAGGAAGGGATGATGCAGCACAACAACGGTTGGTATTTCCCTCAGTGATGAGACCAAGGTTATCGAACTAGTAGGAGAACCATGCAACACTACATAAACGGTACCTCCACACAAAGAACAAATACTTGCAACCCGACGTGTTAAAGGGGTTGTTAATCCCTTTCGGGTAACGGTGCCAGAAATTGTCAAGTTAACGAGATAAAATTATAGTAGATCGATAGATGCAAATAAAATTCAGCGAGGTATTTTGGGTTTTTGATAATATAGATATGAAAATAAAAGTTGCAAATAAACAAAAAGGCAAATAGCAAAATAGATCTGAAAGTATATGATGAGAAAATAGACATTGGGCTGTAGATTTCACTAGTGTCTTCTCTCGAGAAAAATAGCATATGGTGGGTAAACAAATTACTATTGAGAAATTGATAGAACTTCAAATAATTATGACGATATCCAGGCAGTGATCATTATATAGGCATCACGTCTAAGATTATTTGACTGACTCCTGCCTACATCTACTACTATTACTCCACACATCGACCGCTATCCAGCATGCATCTAATGTATTAAGTTCATGGAAAACGGAGTAATGCAATAAGTACGATGACATGATGTAGACAAGATCTATTCATGTAGGAATAGACCCCATCTTGTTATCCTTAATAGCAATGATACATACGTGTCATTTCCCCTTCTGTCACTGGGATTGAGCACCGTAAGATTGAACCCATCACGAAGCACCTCTTCCCATGGCAAGAAAAATCGATCTAGTCGGCCTAACTAAACCAAAGATTCGAAGAAGAAATACGAGGCTATAAGTAATCATGCATATAAGATATCAAAAGACTCAAAAAACTTTCAAGGATAAAAACATAGATCTGATCATAAACTCAAAGTTCATCGGATCCCAACAAACACACCGCAAAAGGAGTTAAATCAAATAGATTTCCAAGAGAGCATTGTATTGAGAATCAAAAGAGAGAGAGAGAGAGGAAGCCATCTATCTACTAACTACGGACCCATAGGTCTACAATGAACTACTCACGCATCATCGGAGAGGCACCAATAAGGATGATGAACCCCTCCGTGATGGTGTCTAGATTGGATCTGTGGTTTCTGGAACTTGCGGCGGCTGGAATTGTTTTTCGTTGCCTCCCCTAGGGTTTCTAGAATATTGGGGTATTTATAGAGCAAAGAGGCGATGCGGGAGGCGTCCGAGGTGAGCACTACCCACCAGGGTGCGCCTGGGCCCCCAGGCGTGCCCAGGTGGGTTGTGCTCGCCTCGGAGCCGCCCTCTAGTACTTCTTTGGCCCAACAGGTCTTCTGGTCCAGAAAAAATCACCAAAAAGTTTCACTGCGTTTGGACTCTGTTTGGAATTGATTTTCTGTGAAGTAAAAAACAAGCCAATAACAGCAACTGGCACTGGGCACTATGTCAATAGGTTAGTCCCAAAAAATGATATAAAGTTGCTATAAAATGATGGTAAAACATCCAAGAATGATAATATAACAACATGGAACAATTAAAAATTATAGATATGTTGGAGCTGTATCACTAATGTCCTCTCTATCCTTTCATTTCCAATGTAGATAATGAAAGTGCTTCTCTTTGTTATTTTATGTTTCATCAACTAGTCCCATTGTTAATGTAATGCCATGTTTAAGTGTTTCTGCAAACAAGAATGCTTAATTTTAGTTGAACCGCACAAAAATAGAGATTGGAATGGCTCAAGGCCCTCCTTGTACTACCGATGTACACTGATATGCATCACTTGCAGAAGGTTTAGCAGGGAGAATTGGGTTGATTTCCAGTATTAGGCCTACCGTATGAGGCGTCATAGGGCCCATCTCCCCCTCACAGCATGGCATACTGTGATACTATTGTTTTTTTTAATAAAGGTATTGTATCGCAATCTTTTCCATTAAGAAAATGAAGTTTCTTCTATTTATTAGTGTATGTTTCATCAACTAGTGTCACTATAATGTAATCATGCTTTCCCATTATCTATGCAAATAGGGTTATTCAGCTACATTTTAGTGGAACTGCACAAATATTCAGATGGAACTAGCATATATGCAGACTGCGAGGTGCCAATATCTAACATAAACGTGGCTTGGGAAAACACATATGCTCACATGGTTCCTCAAGTTCTTCCCGACCCGCTGCAGAGCATTTTAATCTGCCACGTTTGACGTGCACTTTACTTGTTTCAATGTTGCAGCAAATCCTCTAATCAAATAGCTTATATTGGCACTTTTCTAGGGAGTACTCTTTTATGAAAGAAGGACCAAACGATTTTTCCTTATTTGTACACATTCTCGCAACTTTTTTCAGTTCCAGAGCTGTTTTAGGGTGATTTGTGTAGTACTCGGGGTACTTCCCCGTAATTAGCCGTATGATTCTTAAACCCTACCGCCGCCGTTGAGACGAGGTGAGCAGCGAGGGAATCATGGAGAACGGTGGGGAAGCGATGTTGCGCGATCCAACCTCCTCCTCTTGTGGTGGGAGAATGAATCCTCTGGTGGCTTCGGCTGACACCCTCACGAGCGACACACCATACTTGATTGATTCATCATCTTGAGGATGCCCCATCTTCGATCTGTACGCCCACCACCTCCGCCTGACTTTTGCCTCGGGTGAATTTGTCTGCTCCATCGCCTAGAGGAGATACTCGATGAACTCGAAGGACTGTGGCATGACTGCCACCGAGGAGTACATTGCCGTTGTCTCGCTCTTTCTCATATATTGCCACATGACCCTCATCGTCCTCGAAATCACCCACTCATTGTCAAACAAGTAAGGATCTCCTTCAACCTAGCTAACTTCACCTGGTAGCCGCCGGCAATCTACACGATTCACTTCTGCATCCTCTCCATCAATGTGCTTCTGAGAGGTGCGGTGCTGGCTTTGGAAGATGAGAGGAGAGACGGTGGTCTTGCAATGGAGAAGAGGGAGAGGTGATGCGAGATGGTGGTTTTGCAATGGAGAAGATGGAGAGGAGAGGGGGTAGTTTTGCAATGGAGAAGAGAGAGAGAGAGGTGAGACGGTGGTATTGGAATGGAGAAGATGGAGATGCGAGGTAGTGGTTTTGCAATGGGGAAGAGGGAGATGAGCGTGTGGCGGCGGTTTAGGATTGGACGAGAGGGGCGGCATGCTGTGACTGGATCTAAATCTAAATCAATTTACACTTCAATTAAGAAGCGACCCCACATTAACTAGTCTCCCTTTTGTTTGGGTCATATTTTGACCATGATTTTAACAAACAAAATATAAGTTATACATTACGAAAATAATATAATTGTAAAGTACATTCACGTACGAATCCAACGATATGATTTTTCATGACATGCCTTCACATTTGGCTTGTCAAATATAGTACATGGTGAAAGTTTGACCTAAAATACGATGGGGCCAGTAAACCAGCATAGAGGTAGTAGGAGGGACCCACTCACAGCGCGCTGCCGTTCTCGTCCAATCCAAAACCAATGCCCGCTGCTCGTCTTTCTTTTTGACTTCCGAGACCATCATATCAAAACAAAAAAAAACTTCGAAGACCACCGGCTCTCCTCTCCTCTTCCATTTCAAAGCCACCGTCGCTCCTCTTCTGTTCCAATCCAAAACCTGCGCTGCTCCTCTTCCATTGCAAAACCACCGCCGATGAGTTAAGGTGATGTGGGAAAGTAGATCGATGGAGGAGTAAAACTGATACGTGACGATAGCAGACGGCGACCCTATGAAGCTAGCTAGGATGATGGAGATACAGTCTTGGTTTGACAACCCGCGACAATTAGCGGCGATGGAGACATCGATGACCAAATATCTGGAATAGAGTGAAAAGGCGGCGATACTCCCGGAGGGAGTCGCGTAGGATCACGTAGAGCTGCTCCTCTAGGCCATGGAGCAGACATATTCACCGAATCCGATCATGAGGCGGAGGTGGTGGGAGTATCAATCCAAGATGGAGTATCTAGAGGATCAAGGATCTAGCATCTACAAGGTGCCGTTTGTGAGGGTGTCATGGCAGAGCGAGCCAGTGGAGTCTTCGTCCACCATACCCAACTGCAAGAGAAGGAAAGCAGTTGGCGCGATGATGATTCCCCTCCATCCTCTCCCTCACTGTTCACCTTGTCTCATGGGGCGGTTGTCTGCCGCCGAGGACTATGAGGAGAGTAATCCCCCCCAATAATCAGAGGAGGAGCTTAGGGTTATCAGTTTTTGCAGGTTGCGAATTGTGTTTTGTGTTGTCTATTTTGAGTACTTTCAGATATTGTAGGATCTTGAAGTATGTCTAGAGGGGAGGGGGTGATTAGACTACTTGACCAAATAAAAACTTAACCTTTTCCCAATTTTAGTCTTTGGCAGATTTTAGCTAACTTAGCACAAGTCAAGCAATCTTGATACAATTCAAGCAAGCATGCAAAGAGTATATGAGCAGCGGAAAGTAAAGCATGCAACTTGCAAGAATGTAAAGGGAAGGGTTTGGAGAAATCAAACACAATTGGAGACACAGCTGTTTTTGTCGTGGTTCCGATAGGTGGTGCTACCATACATCCACGTTGATGGAGACTTCAACCCACGAAGGGTAACGGCTGCGCGAGTCCACGGAGGGCTCCACCCACGAAGGGTCCACGAAGAAGCAACCTTGTCTATCCCACCATGGCCGTCGCCCATGAAGGACTTTCCTCACTAGCTGTAGATCTTCATGAAGTAGGCGATCTCCTTGCCCTTACAAACTCCTTGGTTCAACTCCACAATCTTGTCGGAGGCTCCCAAGTGACACCTAGCCAATCTAGGAGACACCACTCTCCAAGAAGTAACAAATGGTGTGTTGATGATGAACTCCTTGCTCTTGTGCTTCAAATGATAGTCTCCCCAACACTCAACTCTCTCTCACAGGATTTGGATTTGGTGGAAAGAAGATTTGAGTGGAAAGTAACTTGGGAAGGCTAGAGATCAAGATTCATATGGTGTGAATGGAATATCTTGGTCTCAACACATGAGCAGGTGGTTCTCTCTCAGAAATGGTAAGTTGGAAGTGTAGGTTTGTTCTGATGGCTCTCTCCATGAATGAAGAGGAGGTGGAGGGGTATATATAGCCTCCACACAAAATCTAACCGTTACACACAATTTACCAATCTCGGTGGGACTGAATCAACAAACTCGGTCAGACCGATTCAGTAAACCTAGTAACCATTAGGGTTTTCGGTGGGACCGACATGCAACTCGGTAGGACCGATATGGTTAGGGTTAGGGCATAACGTAATCTCGGTGAGACCGATTACACAAACTCGGTGAGACCGATTTTGGTAATAAGCTAACCAGAGAGTTGGTCAGGTAAACTCGGTGGAACCGTTCGCTCATTTTGGTGAGACCGAAATGTTACAAAAAGGAAACAGAGAGTTTACATTGCAATCTTGGTGGGACCGATCGCTCATCTCGGTGAGACCGAAACGTTACGAAGGGAAACAGAGAGATTACAATCCCATCTCGGTGAGACCGAGATCCCTATCGGTGAGACCGATTTGCCTAGGGTTTGTGGCAGTGGCTATGACATCTGAACTCGGTGGCGCCGGATAGAAAGAATCAGTGGAGCCGAGTTTGACTTTAGGTTTAGGTCATATGTGGATGTGGGAAAGTAGTTGAGGGTTTTGGAGCATATCACTAAGCACCATGAAGCAAGAAACTCATTAAGCAACACCTCATCCCTCCTTGATAGTATTGGCTTTTCCTATAGACTCAATGTGATCTTGGATCACTATAATATAAAATGTAGAGTCATGAGCTTGAAGCTTGAGCCAATCCTTTTATCCTTAGCATTTTGAGGGATCCACTTTTCTCATCCATGCCATGCCATTCATTGAGCTTTCCTGAAATATTTGTCTTGGAATAGTGTTAGCTCAATGAGCTATATGTTGTTAGGAATTACCAAAACCACCTAGGGATAGTTGCACTTTCAATCTCCCCCTTTTTGGTAATTGATGACAACATATAGATCAAAGCTTCGACAAAAGATAATAAGATTGAAAAACATCGTCGCTTTGAGAAGTATGTGAAATGTGAGAGCTCCCCCTAAATTTGTGCATTGTTTAAGATTTGCTTTGGACTGCAAATGCACATAGAGTTAGGTTCATGAGTTACTCTCCCATGTCACATACATCTTGGTGGAGCGCTCAAAAATGATACTATTCAAAATACATGCACTCATCACCAAGCAAAGTGAATGATCATATAGAGATAAAAAGGATAATGTCATCCAACAAGCATTAATGTAGCATATGATCAAACACATGATCATCATAGTATCACACAGACAATAAAGTATCTTAAGCAAGCGAAAGTAAATAAAGTTCAACCACAAAGACAAGAGAGAACAAAAGCAAACACTCTCTCTCGAAGCCTATGATCTATACATTTTTCTCCCCCTTTGGCAACAAGTTACCAAAAAGTTCCTAGAAAATGCATAGTACTATGTCGTCTCTCAGGCTTGGTCTTGATGTGGTGGTGTAGATAGGACTCCAAGGACGAAGGCATCAGTTGAAGAAGTTGGAGCTGGTGGAGTAGATGCTGGAGCTGGTGGCACTGAAGCTGTAGCAGGTGCAGATGATGTGGCTCTTGTGTCTGTCACAGGCACAACAGCTGATCTCTGAGCTCTAGGCACTCTAGCAAATGCCTCAGTGGTTGTTTTGCCCTTCCTCTCCTGCATATCATCTTGGAGTTGCTCAACAACAGACTGGATCTTAGTTACTTTCACATCTAAGTCATAGAACTTTTGCTCCATGATCCTTTCCAGGCTCTCCTGGTTTTGAATCAGGGTGGCCAACCCTTTCTCAATCCTTAGAGTGGATGCTATCAAGTAACCTAGCTGGTCTTGCTTGCTCTTCAAAAAGTACTCAGATGCCTCATCAATTGTTGGCATCTTGGCAGCCTTCTCAGTCCTTGCCTTCTCCTTCTTTGCTTGTGCTTGCACCGAAGATGGTTCATTTTCATCCATAACCACTTGGTTGTCCTCAAAGTCTGGAAAGATAGGCATGTGTTCCTTGTCCAACAAGTATGTGCCAGTGCCCATCTTGGAGTTAATCAGCTCCTGGATCTGTGGGGCATACCCACAACTTCTCTTCTGGTCTGTAGTTGTCCTCTTGATAGTTTCAACAATGAGGCTCATGACCTTGAACTTTTGAGGCACATCAAATATGTGTAGCAGATTAATAGCATGGCCTATGATCATGTTATGATCTCCTGACTTGGGCAAGAGTGTGTGCCCGAGGATCCAGTTGATGGTTGGCAGTCCTGACAGAAGGAAATGTACAGATCCAAACTTGTGAGTTTCAAGTGCTTTATCTGGGATCTCCTTGTACATGTGTGCCATAGAGTTGTGATCCTTCTTCTTTTTGGCATAGACATCCAAGTCATCCTCTTTCTCCTTTGGTGCATTGATCAGATTTGCCCATTCTTCAATAGTAGACTGGTACCTTGTACCTTCAGACATCCAAACTATTCTGCCATCTGGATAGAAGTGTGCTGTGGAGTAGAATTGCATTATGAGCTCATCATTCCATTTTGTGAACTTCTGTCCAACAAAGTCTGCCACTCCACAAGCACTGAAACTATCAAACACTCCTGGGTAGTGTTCCTCATTCTCCTTCATGTATTTCCAGTCCACCCACCTCATGTCACATACAATGGGCTTCTTGTCCAGCAGCACAGTCTCATAGAAGTCCTGCTGTTCCTTTGTATGGTACCTGTAGTCCATATCAGTTCTCCTCCTGACTGCATAAGGATCAATCAACCTCCACTGTCTGAGTCCTACATCCTTTCTCAGCTTCATGTTCTCAGCAACAGGATGAGCATCATTATGATCTGGAACTTTAGGCTTCAACTTTCTCAAAACATGCTCTTCATCTTCTTCTTGTTCTGCAACAACTTCATGCACTAGGGCCTTGTTCTTTTCAGCAGCTGGGATGTTCCTGGTATTCCTATTTGGTGCAGTCTTGGGCCTGGAAGCAACCTTAGGTGCTTCTTTGGGCTTTGATGAAGCAGCCCCTGACCTGATGGCATCACCCATGAGCTTCTGAGCTTTGGGAGCTGGAGCAACAACCTCTTCTTCTTCTTCCTCTTCCATCATGGAAGGCTTCCCAACAACCATGGCCATGGTCTTCTTGACCCTTTCCTTCCTCTTCTTTTCAACTACTTCTGGCTCCTTGGGTTCTGATCTCTCAGTTTTCTGAGTTGATGCTCTGACTTTCAGCATAGGAGTCCTCTTGGCAGGGACTTTCCTGTTCAGACCTGGCTTGGTGGCTGCAGCTGTGCCATATTCCTTCTTGACCACCTTTTTGGAAGTGGCTTCATCCTCTTCGGCCACATAGTCTTCATCCTCAGAGTCTGAGGTTCTCTTCTTTCTGTTCCTGGTGGCAGCTTTGGGTAAGTTGCTTGGGGTGCTCCTGCTGCCATCATCTGAGGTGCTAGAGGGACTAGTGCCCTCACTCATATGAACCTATTCCTCTGACTGGTTCCGGTTGTCACTTTGATTAGACATGTTGCAAACACTGATTGCTGACCCTGTGAATAGATGTAGATGAGATAGAAAGGATAAGCATCACAAAATATAGAGGTTTTTTAAAAGATTGAGTTAAAAACTTAGTTTTAGTTTTCCACAGAAAGCATTTCGGATCAACCGATTTGTGAACTCGGTGATACCGAAGCAGCTTTAGGAACCTAAACTAGTGAACTCAGTCAGACTGAGTCACAGTTCGGTGGCACCGAGACTGCTAGGGTTTCACAAAGTTCTGAACTCGGTTACACCGATTTGCAATTCTCGGTCAGACCGAGAATCACATGTGCAATGGCTTTAGCCGAATTGGTGGTACCGAGTTTTACAACTCGGTGGGTCCGAGATGGTTTCGGCGGAAACCTAACCCTAAATTTTCAACCCAAACCTATTCTACGGATAGTTTTGACTAGATGAGGTTGTTTCAATCGTGGATAGATTCATGACGAACACAATGTGCTAGGAATCAGATAGGGATAGCACAATGATCAAGTCCATACCCTAGCTCGGCGATGGACTCGCTATGGCGGCAACGGCGATGGAGATTCCCGTTGACGGCGGTGGAGACAAGCGGCGGGAGGCTGCTGGCGATGAGGAGAACGATCCGGAGACCCTGGAGGCAGAGTGTGCTGAGCGCGGGAGAAACTGTTCGGAGGAATCTCCAAATTTTTTGCCCTTGGGTATATATAGCCCGACCCTGTCGGTGTGACCGAGTGGAACAACTCGGTGGCACCGAGATGCATAACCGCAAGCAGTTACTGCAATTCGGTGTGACTGAAAAGTTCAAATCGGTTGCATCGAGATTGAAAACCTAGATCGACTTAGTGATCTTGGTATGACCGAGAAGAATCGGTCAGACCGAAACGCACAAAGAAGTTTTGGAAGTTTAAGTCTATGACGAATCGGGGACTCCGAGTGCTCCTCACACAGAGTGGTTCAAATCTGTCTGGATCAAATTTTGTGATGTAGCATGAGTAGAGTTTGAGATAAGAAAAGCATAGATAGCTAGAGAAGGTTCTTAGGCATTCTTGTCCGTCCACTTGGCCAAAAGAAAAAGAAGCCAAACAAGCAAAACTACAAGTGGATGTCCTCGAATGAGTAAAATATGCAACCAACATGCTCACACAATAAAATGACAAATGAAATATGTGGCAAAGCACACACAACCAATTCTAGCATCTATCAAGCAATTGGCGATGACTAGGTCATCTATATGTGAGTATATTGACTTAGGAGTGAAATGAGAACATTTGATCATAGGTCATACTCATCGTTTAGGCTCAAGTGGGGTTACCACTTTTACATAATGCATTGATGTGTTCACACCATTAGAGTTGCTTTGGCTCAATTCTTAGAGTAAAGCTCCCCCTAGATGTGAGATCCCCCCTATAGAGGGATGAACTAACCTTGAGTTTTGTCGATGATGACTTCATGTAGGTATTGAAGATGTGGATGCTCAATGTTGATGTAGATCATTCGGAGCAATCCTTTGGAGTGAGTTGCACTCTCAGTACCTACACGGGTTAGTCCCACAAGGAACAAACAAGGATATCCATAGACATAGAGTGATGCACACACAAGATGATGTCTATGAAAGCATTAGGTTACCTTGTCCCTTGTCTTACCAACAAGAGGGTTTGTGACTCCTTGAACTAGTGCAAGATGTGGAAGTTGATTGCACTTGTCCTTGCCAAAATGATATGAGTGAAATATGTTGACGGAGTCACCCTCAAGAACTCTCTAGTTCTTCTTCTTCGGGATCCACATCATTTTGATGGGAATACTTGGAGTTGTAGTTGTACTTGATGAAGTAGAACTTGATGTAGTCTTGGGAACCCACTTGACCAAGGCCTTGGGAGCTTCTTCAAATGCATCAATCTCCTCTTGAAGCTCATCCTTGCTTTTGTTCTTGTGGTCTTGTGATGGAAGATCATCTTGAGCTTGTGTTCCTTTGAAGGAAGTAGGATCATACTTATCTTGTTGAGGAACAAACTTCATCTTGGGGTATTGATCTTCTTACCACTCAACTCCATTGGCATTGAACTTTCGTTCAAATCCAACACCTTGGTTCTTCCGGTGCCTTCCTTGCTTGCGCACAATTTCCTCAAATTGCTTACTCCCGACAAGGCTCTTGTAAACACCTTTCTCTATAATTCCCTTCAATAAGCTATTTTCTTGCTCAAGTGTAACTTGGCTAAGAGAATCGTTAGTGGAATCAATAGAACTACTGGAAGCAACAATATTGGATTTAGCATGATCATTGTTACTACTAGAGGAAGAAACCTTCTTGTTCTTGTTACTACTCTTGACTTGAGGCATGTAAGTAGATAAGAGTAAACGCTTGGCAATGTAAGAAGAACTTTTCTTACGAAGATCGTCATTGATTGCCTTTAAGAACTCATGCTCTTGCTCAAGGTTGAGCTTTTCAAAGCGTAACTTCTCACGAGTCCTTAAAAGTTCTCGATGATCTCCTAAGATAGTTTCATGAGCTAACTTAAGAGTGTTTAGTTCTTTAGTCAAGAGCTCAATCTTCTCCTTATCATTGTCATTCGTTTTATCTTGGTTAGCATGATTAATTGACGTTTCATCATAGTATTCATCACTAGAGTTGTCAACAATTAAATCATCATTACCTAACAAGTCATCTTCATCACTATTTAAATCAACATACTCGGGTTGTGTTACCTTTGGGCCTTTAGCCATGAAGCATCTTCCAAGTCCTTCATTTGGTGAATCAAATATGTCGTAGGAGTTGGTTGACACAAGTGCTAGACCGGCAACACCTTCATCTTGAGTATGTTCGGAATCGGAGTGATAGCTTCTCTCGGAGTGATTTTCGGAGTCAGAGCCGGATACCCATTCACCAACATGAGCTTGATGTCTTCGTTTTGTGTAGCTCCTTGATGACTCCGGGATGTTCTTCGTTCATAACGATCATCTCTACTCCTCCTCTCTCTTGGCGGTGATTCTTCTCTTCTACTTCTCCTCTTAGGTGAATCTTCTCTTCTTTTGTAGGGAGCCGTACACTCATTTGAATAGTGTCCGGGTCTTCCACAGTTGTAGCAATTACGCTCTCAACTAGAAGATCTTTTGTCATTGTAGGACCTTGACTTGGAGCTTTTCTCTTTGCTTCTACTCTTGTAGAACTTGTTGAAGTTCTTCACCATTAAGCTCAATTCTTCATTGAAGGTTTGTTTCTCACTTGATGATGTGGGGGCTTCACATGAGGCTTTGTAGCACCACTTGACTTGTTGTGAAGTTCCTCCTTATCCTTGAGTGACATCTCATGAGCAACAATTCTTCCAATGACTTCTGTTGGCTTGAGATTCTTGTAGTTGGGCATCATTTGGATCAATGTGCACACGGTATCATATTTTCCACCCAAGGCTCTTAGGACCTTCTTGATGATGAATTTGTCGGTCATCTCTTCACTTCCTAAGCCGGCAATCTCATTTGTGATAAGGGCAAGCCTAGAGTACATTTCAGCGACACCTTCACCATCCTTCATTTTGAACTTGTCAAGTTGACTTTGAAGCACGTCCAACTTGGATTCCTTGACGGAGTCGGTACCTTCGTGCGTATCAATCAAGGTATCCCAAATTTCCTTTGCAATCTCAAGACGGCTGATTTTGTTGAATTCTTCAGGGCACAATTTGTTGAAGAGGATATCACAAGTTTGAGCATTGTATTGCAACATCTTCAACTCATCTGCGCTAGCTTCACGGTTCGGTTCTCTCCCATCAAGGAATTCACCTTGCAAGCCAATATACACAATAGCCCAAACGGCGGGGTTATGTCCGAAGATATGCATTTTCATCTTATGCTTCCAACTAGCAAAATTAGTACCATCAAAGTAAGGACCTCTACGGTGATAATTTCCTTCGCTAGACGCCATACTCTCCTAGGTTGTGAAACCAAGGCTATGACCACCAAAAGCTATGGAAACCAAAGCAAATGGAGACCAAAGTTCTGATACCACTTGTAGGATCTTGAAGTATGTCTAGAGGGGGGTGGGTGATTAGACTACTTGACCAAATAAAAACTTAACCTTTTCCCAATTTTAGTCTTTGGCAGATTTTAGCTAACTTAGCACAAGTCAAGCAATCTTGATACAATTCAAGCAAGCATGCAAAGAGTATACACGAAGCGGAAAGTAAAGCATGCAACTTGCAAGAATGTAAAGGGAAGGGTTTGGAGAAATCAAACGCAATTGGAGACACGGATTTTTTTGTCGTGGTTCCGATAGGTGGTGCTATCGTACATCCACGTTGATGGAGACTTCAACCCACGAAGGGTAACGGCTGCACGAGTCCATGGAGGGCTCCACCCACGAACGGTCCATGAAGAAGCAACCTTGTCTATCCCACCATGGCCGTCGCCCACAAAGGACTTGGCTTACTAGTGGTAGATCTTCACGAAGTAGGCGATCTCCTTGCCCTTACAAACTCCTTGGTTCAACTCCACAATCTTGTCGGAGGCTCCCAAGTGACACCTAGCCAATCTAGGAGACACCACTCTCCAAGAAGTAACAAATGGTGTGTTGATGATGAACTCCTTGCTCTTGTGCTTCAAATGATAGTCTCCCCAACACTCAACTCTCTCTCATAGGATTTGGATTTGGTTAAAAGAAGATTTAAGTGGAAAGCAACTTAGGAAGGCTAGAGATCAAGATTCATATGGTGTGAATGGAAGATCTTGGTCTCAACACATGAGCAGGTGGTTCTCTCTCAGAAATGGTAAGTTGGAAGTGTAGGTTTGTTCTGATGGCTCTCTCCACGAATGAAGAGGAGGTGGAGGGGTATATATAGCCTCCACACAAAATCTAACCGTTACACACAATTTACCAATCTCGGTGGGACCGAATCAACAAACTTGGTCAGACCAATTCAGTAAACCTAGTGACCGTTAGGGTTTTCGATGGGACCGACATGCAACTCGGTAGGACCGATATGGTTAGGGTTAGGGCATAACGTAATCTCGGTGAGACTGATTACACAAACTCAGTGAGACCAATTTTGGTAATAAGCTAACCAGAGAGTTGGTCAGGTAAACTCGGTGGGACCGGTTCTCTCATTTTGGTGAGACCAAAATGTTACGAAAAGGAAACAGAGAGTTTACATTGCAATCTCGGTGGGACCGATCGCTCATCTCGGTGAGACCGAAATGTTACGAAGGGAAACAAAGAGATTACAATCCCATCTCGGTGAGACCGAGAGCCCTATCGGTGAGACTGATTTGCCTAGGGTTTATGGCAGTGGCTATGACATCTGAACTCGGTGGCGCCGGATAGAAAGAATCAGTGGGGCCGAGTTTGACTTTAGGTTTAGGTCATATATGGATGTGCGAAAGTAGTTGAGGGTTTTGGAGCATATCACTAAGCACCATAAAGCAAGAAACTCATTAAGCAATACCTCATCCCTCCTTGATAGTATTGGCTTTTCCTATAGACTCAATGTGATCTTGGATCACTGAAATATAAAATGTAGAGTCTTGAGCTTGAAGCCTTAGCCAATCCTTTTATCCTTAGCATTTTGAGGGATCCACTTTTCTCATCCATGCCATGCCATTCATTGAGCTTTCCTGAAATATTTGTCTTGGAATAGTGTTAGCTCAATGAGCTATATGTTGTTAGGAATTACCAAAACCACCTAGGGATAGTTGCACTTTCAGATATGAATATCTTTTAAATTTCAGATTTCTAGTATTGAGCATATGAAGTATTTCCTGAATTCTAGAGATCTATTTTTAGTACTTTAAAAAATGTAGTTTCATATAAAAGTGCAGACAATGTGATTTTCAGAGAAGAAACTGCAAGTTTCAGAGGCAGAGTATTTGTATTAACACGCCCTTTTCAAATAGGGATAACAACATGTTGGAAGTTTTATTCATGGTTGAAAATGGAACTACTAGCCAGTTAACATCATGCTGATTAAAGTTCATGCATAGCACATCTTCATATGATGCACACTCAAAAAGATATGCTATTTTTAAAATGCCCACACAATGTTGAGTGTGCAAAAACAGAGAAAACTAGGGACGAAGTTTTGGCAAGTGTTGGAGGTGGTTTGCATAGATGACAAGGGGGACCCACATGTCAGTAATGGCAGAGGCAAAAAAGTTGTGAATATTTTCACTGCATCAGGTGGAATCGAACCCGGGCGGAGCAGTAGTTGGGGAATGGGACTTAGCCACTGGGCTACTACAATACTCTTGGTAGAAATCGGGCACAACTTCGACTACTATTGTAGAACGTCTTCCCCCGCTCCAGTGTGTTCTCGTCTGAGGCCTCGATGTGATCCTCCGGCTTTGTGCACTTGCAACAGCATCGCCGTCTGCCGTTGTGAACATGCCCAACAAATGAGAGGAATCTTGAGAGGAATGTATGTGGAGAGGCCAATAGTCGGGACCCGACAGGTCCATAAACATATGCAAGCAAGTGTCTCATTGAAAAAATGCTTCCTCCTTATGGTATACTAACGTTGGCCCCACGGGTTTGTCAACGTAGTTAACAAAGGAGATACATTTACAACGAAGCCGGTCATTGGGGAGCTGGCACATATCATTACCAGAGAGCCCGCAAATATCAACTGGGTTCTGGCCTGCCCAATCTAGGTTTCTTTTTTCACATGTGCAGCCCACGACATGCCGACACAGTGGTTTGAACTTATTTTTTTGAGGGCCATCATATATCGGCCGGCCTATGGGCCTCCCAGCCTAGGTTTTAGTTTCTCTTAAACATCCGTAACCCAACTTATGTATTTTTTTGAAGAAAACGCGGAGGTTTTGTTCTATTTTTTATATAAGAATAAGAACGCCAGGTCCAACTTATGTTTCCCTTCTAACTATATTATTTTATGTGTTATTAAGTTACGAAAATAAATGTTGAACAATAAAATCCTTTTTTACTCCAAGGCAACGAAAATCCTAATAATTGCGTACAAAAGCTTTGTAAGATTTAATGACCAATATAATAATAACACGCTTATTATCTAATTTTATTTATAATGAAATGCCCATCCACAGTTTATTTTTTGATAACATTGCTCCGCCCAACCCAACATTATATTTACAACCAGCCCAGTGAGATCGTGTATTTCGAGAAAGTGCAAATGGGTTGTAATCTCTTAGAAAAACAAATGGGCCGCATGGATGCTACATTATTTGTTCACCCAACCCAGCAAGTGGGCTGTAAATTCAAAAAAATGGGTTGAATATGTGCCAAATTTTTGGAGGCTGAAATGTGGGCCAATAGGTCGAACCCTACGAAAGGCATTGTCAACTTAGTCAACAAATGATTCTGACAAACATAGCCATTGGATTTACATCCAACGGCTGTCATCCATCTTCAATCTCTCACTTCTTCCTCCAGCGCCGTAGGAACCACCTGCTCCCGCCTCCAGCAGCTAGCAGCTCTGCTTAGCACGCCTCACAGCAAAGCACTACCCCACTGCCGGCCAGGCCATCCCTCTCTCTCTTTTGTAGACCTACGGGTCCGTAGTTAGTAACTAGATGGCTTCCTCTCTCTCTTTTGATTCTCAATACAATGGTCTCTTAGAGATCTATCTGATGTAACTCTTTTTGCGGCGTGTTTGTTGGGAACTGATGAACTTTGAGTTTATGACCAGATCTATTTTATCCATGAAAGTTATTTGAGTTTTGATCTCTTATATGCATGATTACTTATAGTCTCATATTTGTTCTTCGAATCTTGGGTTTAGTTAGGCCGACTAGATCGATTTTTCTTGCCATGGGAAGAGGTGCTTTGTGATAGGTTTGATATTATGGTGCTCAGTCCCAGTGACAGAAGGGGAAATGACACGTATGTATTGTTGCTATTAAGGATAACAAGATGGGGTCTATTCCTACATGAATAGATCTTGTCTACATCATGTCATCATTCTTATTGCATTACTCCATTTTTCCAAACTTAATGCACTAGATGCATGCTGGATAGCGCTCGATGTGTCGTAGTAGATGCAGGCAGGAGTCGGTCTACTCATCTTGGACGTGATGCCTAATAATGATTATTGCTAGGATATTGTCATAATTATTTGAAGTTTTATGAATTGCCGAACAGTACTTTGTTTACCCACCGTATGCTATTTTTCTGAAGAGAAGCCACTAGTGAAATCTACGGCCCCTGGGTCTCATCTTTATCATATTTGCCTTTGAGATCTATTTTTATTCGCTTTTATTTTCAGATATGTTAATCCAAAGACCCAAAAATACCTTTCTGCAATTTATTGCTATTTATTTTATCTCACGTTCCCGCAAGATCTATTTATCCAATCTACTACAATTTTATCTATCTTTTTACACTGGAGGGATGGACAACCCCTCTTTTACGTTGGGTTGCAAGTATTTGTTCTTTGTGTGTAGGTACCTCTTACTTAGTGTTGCGTGGTTCTCCTACTGGTTCGATAACCTTGATCTCATCACTGAGGGAAATACCTACCATAGTTGTGCTGCATCATCCCTTCCTCTTTGGTGAAATACTGATGTAGTTCAAGCCGCATCACCCCCTTACCCTCCCTGATAGCTAGGACCCACCTGGTCGAAGCATATGTAGTGTTGTCTGTCTGATCGCGAACATGTATGTACATACTGGTCGATTGGTGTCTCTGCAAGGATGAACCGTAGTTGAGTAAGTAGTGGCACGTGTTGTCGTAGAGCCCCCAACGTACCAGTTCATGTCGTCCCGTCTAAGTCATGCACACGTACATACAACCACAAGGCAAAAAATACGGCCACGTATGTACATATAGGCGGGGACTCAAATGCGTACTCGTGCATACCTACGGCCAGGGCTCATGTACATGGAGAGGGAAGAGATGGCAGCAACGGTGTTGTGTTCATCGGCAGATAACTGGCTGGGTTGGAATGGAGGAAACAACGTTGTGTTTGTCTAGAGGCAACCGACTAGGTTGGAATGCGTCATGTTCAATGGGAGCCAACCGGCTTGGACGAAATAGCCGAAACGGGGTCTGGCATACCACAGAACGGAGGATACAGCCTTCTATTCGACGGCCTATGGTCGAAATAGGATCCTATTCATACGGAGCGGTGTGGCCAGAATTACAGGATGCTGCTAACGTGACACTTCAATCAGAGACCCTTCTACGAAAATTTGTGCGACGCATTAATCTCAAACGATAATGTAATAAAACCGTAAAAAGTGATACAAAACGTTTGTGATGGCGGAGACTTCAAACACGATCCAGATTATGGTTGCGAGTGCGATGCATGGCATACAGTTGATCCATATGAACTGTTTGCGATGAGCTAGAACAACAGAAACGGGAAGCTATATCAAGGTGTGTGCGATATGCGGCATACAGTTCACTCGGATGAACTGTTTGCGATGATGGAGATGAACACAAACAATTCGGTGTAACAAGATGTGTGTGATACACGGCAAACAATTCGGTAATCAGAATTGTGTGCGATCATTATGGAGAACGCATTCGAATTTTTTTGTGAATTGTGTGCTCGATAGGGCACACAATTCAAGAAACCAACCCGTGTGCGATAATGTAAAAGATCTTTGTCGAATAAGTATTCCTAACCGTCTACGATGAGGTTGACAGGGTAAACAAAGATAACGAATTAATATGAGGGAATGAAAACAGAGATATATACAGTCTGCTTAATTTAGTCCTTCTTCTTCTTGTTGTTCTTGGATGGCCCCGCGACAGCTTCATTGCTATCGTTGTCGTCCTCCTCCTCGATTGACCATTCCTCCTCCTCATCATCGTCGTCCTCTTATTTGTCCTCCGACGGATCCTCGTCTGTCTGGTTGTCGTCTGACGACTCGGGAGGCGGCGTCCCTTCCATGATCCAGATAAAACTGAGGTCTAGGCTCGACGCCAGACTCATGGAAAACGAGTGGGATGTCCGATGTTGACCTATCATCAGGCGCCAGACACCTGACGGAACTGTCATCCTCGCTATCGCTCGACATGGCTGCGGTATGTGTACAAACCATGAAAAAGCATGATTACAGAGTGTGTGCAAGTGTGTAGCATGGCCGGTCAGGATGATGAATATGGTGGACACTATCGGCGTTCTGGGAACGGGGGTCCCCAGACTTGCCTTCCTGCGGCCTGCGGCGTGGCTCAAGCAATGGCCCAGTGCGGCCCATCTTCATCAACTCAAGCTCAAGACCCTCGCGAGGGACCAAGCCTCGCGGGGCAGACAACAAGAAAGCTTCCTCAGGAGTAGCCTCGTCAGGTTGGCTCGTGAGGAGGTGGAGAGATCAAGGCAGGGGTACCTCGCGAGGAGCCCGTGACGCAAGCCATGACGATCGAAGCCAAGCGGGCGCCAGGCGGTCGACGGCCTGCGCAGTGTCCTTGTTTCCCCTTTGGTGCAAAGGGAGCAAGCACATGCCAAGGAATCAGGATAAGGCAACCATTTCGGTGCAACAAGACCAAGACCAGCGGAATGGCAGGAAGGAGGTCATCATGGAGCCCAGGACGGAGTCATCGTCAGAGTCTTTGACAGGCGAGGACCGACTTTAGTCAGGATAAGTGTACTAGATGTTCCCCTTCAAAATGGCCAATTGTTGGTGCCCTTCCCGCTCAATATTTGGGAAGAGGACCAGGGCCTCTCGCTCTATATATAGGACTAGCCACCATAGTATAGAGGCATCTCGAATCGACCCATCCAAAGGGACAACACCACCACAAGAACACCCCTCGCGAGGCTGTTCTTCCCTTGTACTCTTCATCATCAGCCCCAGAGGCAATCTACCACACCACAAACTAGAGTGGGGTATTACACCACAACGGTGGCCCGAACTAGTATAAACCTTGCGTCTCTTGTGTTGTTCATCGTGTAGCCTAGATCCTTTGCGAGGCGACGAGACGTGAGTTGGTAGAGGAGAGATCTTCGCGCGCACCCCAGTGTTCGAACCTCAAGGGTTTGCCGGAACCCGCAATTCGACATTTGGCGCGCCAGGTAGGGGTGCGCCGTAATCATGTCTTCCGCCATCTTGCGTTTCGTCGTCCGACGCATCCATGTCTGACGCTTGTCGAGCCTGCGCCGAGCGCTTGGCTGCTCTTGCAGCCCATGTCGCCCAGACGGCCCCCGTCGGCGGGCCTGCCCGTCGGTCCCCATCGCCTGCCGCCCACGCTGCATCCCTCGGTGCGGCGGGAAGGCCGCACCACTACCCCGCCGCTGACTCCAGCAGGCTCGTCATCGCACGCTCGTCGCGCTCCCGCGGACGCGCACGCCAAGTTGCTCCTGGCACGTGAGCTCCTGCACTACCGCCCCGTCGACGATCTGTATGACGAGTGGCTTGCCCGCATCACCGAGCTCGTCAGCGCCGTGGGTGGCTCCCCTGCGCCGTCCTCTTGCTGCCTCGCCCTCCGCCCTGTGCGGGCAACGCAGCTCCGGAGGCGCCTCCGCCGCCTCCCCCTCAAGAAGGCGCCTTGGCCCCAAGGCGCGCGACCCCTGGATGGGACCCACCGCGTCCAGCGCCGGCGCAACAAGAAAAGAGCTGCCAAGAGACCCCTCGCCCTCAAGAAGCCACTTGTGTGCTCCCGACACTGGCACGTCATGACCGCGCTCCTGCTCCAGCACGCCGAGAACTTGCGCTGCTCCTGGCGGCAGCACGCGGAGACCTCCAAGATTAGGCCCTTCGTCACCAAAGGCCTTCTGTGGCCACTGCAGGCTGCCGTGCCTTCACCGCCGAGCTATGCAGCATGGCCTGGCCGGGCAAGTTCAAGCCAGATCTGCCTCCACGCTACGACGACACTGCTGACCCCGCGGAGTTCCTCCAGCTCTACGAGTTGGGCATCGAGGCGGCCAACGGGGATGAAAAGGTCATGGCGATCTGGTTTCCCATGGCGCTCAAGGATGGCGCCCGTACATGGCTCCTCAACCTGCCTCCCAACACGATCTCCTCTTGGGACGAGATGCACACTCGCTTCATCGCCAACTTCCAGGGCACTCGTGACCGGCCCCCGGCCATTAGTGACTTGCGCCGCATCAAGCAACAGCCAGGGGAGACCCTGCAAAAGTACATCCAACGCTTCAACAACGCCCGCCTCAAGATCCCCAGGGTGACTGAGGAGGCCATCATCTCAGCCTTCTCCGATGGCGTTCGAGACGTCAAGATGAAGGAAGAGCTAGCAATCCACGAGGACCCGTGCACCTCTCTGGAGCTGTTCAACTTAGCAACCAAGTGCGCCAGGGCTGAGGAAGGACGCCTCTCCCTCCTCGAGCTTCCAGCTGCTGATCAGGAAGAGAAGAAGCCCAAGGTCAAGGACGTGAAGCGCAAGGGAGCAGTTGTGCTCGCAGCTGAGCCAGATACCAAGCGAGGCAGGGATCAGCCGGAGTCGTCCAAGGGCAGCCGGTACTGCATGTACCATGACCTCCACACCCACAACACCAATGAATGCCAGGAGCTCAGGGCTGTGCGAGATGAGCGTATCGGCCGATGCCCTGAGCACAATGATCGGGGCTACGGCCGAGGAGGAGGAAGAGGTGGAGGACGATGGGAAGACCGTGGCCCTCGCCAAGGGTGGCGTGACCGACCTCGCGAGGACCGCTGGCAGGATCAGCCTCATGAGGGAGGGTGGAGGGACCGGCCTTGCAAAGACCGCCCACAAGGCAATGCAGGCCTCCCTCCACTGCCGCCACCACCAAGGAGGAATGAAGACCAGCATCAGGACGAGGGGGCTGGGGGCTTCCAGGAGCCGCGCGTAATTGCTTGCATCCTAGGCGGAGCGCAAGCCCCGACCTCTCAGCGCATCTTCAAGAAGTTTGCTCGCGAGGTGAATGCCGTCCTCCCAAAAACCGAAGCCTCGCGCCCTCTCCGGTGGTCCACGTGCGCCATCACGTTCAGTTCAGCGGATCAACTCAAGTGCGCAGCAACAGCTGGTGTCCTCCCAATGCTCTGCTCCCCAGTCATCAGCAACGTGCAGGTCACCAGGACCCTCATCGATGGTGGAGCAGGACTCAACGTCCTGTCTGTCGAAACTTTCAACAGTCTCCAAGTGTCGTATGATCAGCTTCAGCCAACCAAGCCCTTCTCAGGAGTCACTGATGGTTATACCACCCCGATAGGGCAGGTCCGCCTCCCTGTCACCTTCGGACAGTGCAAAAACTACCGCACTGAGCTCATCGACTTCGACGTCGCCCATGTTCGCCTTCCCTATAACGCCATCCTTGGATATCCGGCCCTGGCCAAGTTTATGGCAGTGACTCACCATGGCTACAATGTCCTCAAGATGCCAGGAAGTGGTGGAGTCATCACAGTCCCATGCGAGGAGAAGGATGCAGTGTGTTCTCTCGAGCGTGCCTTCCAGGCCGCGACAATCGAAGACCCAGATTGCAGGAGGGGGAGCCTTCCCGAGGCAGTCCCTAAGAAGAAGAAAACATCACCTGGTCTGAACCATCAGGAGGCAGGCACATCCAGGGGCGCCACGCCAGGATCCGCACCCGTCCAGTGGGCGCCTCCCTCTATCGCATAGGAAGGCGCGCCTGGCGCCCTCCTTGGGCAAGGCTCGGGGGCTCTCTGCTGGAGGGCCACCGACTTTGCCAAAGTCACGAGGGAGGCGCTCGGGCACCACTTGGAGGCGTGTTTCGAAACACGTTTCCCTCAAGACGGTGTGAAGCAAGGAGGGCCCAACCCTCAGGAGTTCATCGCAAGAAGCACTTAGGAGCTGCAGGAGTCAAGAATCATGCGCGGCAGCCGCCGCTTACCCGCCGTAGCTCCCCATCTAGGTGAGGATGGTGGGTTGCGCGTCTTCATCAATGTACCAGGACTCAACCGAGACGCATCTCAGGAGCGCCTCTGGCCTTCGCGCGTGGGACGTTGTGAGGGTCCACCCCACAGCTACATTCGCATGCCTCTCGGCCTGCCGAACGCGGTCGCCGCTCATCAGCGCCCGCTGAGGAGCATCCTGGAGGCTCAGGAGGTCAGGCATTGCGAAGTCTTGGCAGAGATGAAGATGGTCCTTGAAGAGCCGCCTGCGCCCCCGGAGCCTCCCGAGGCTCTGGGCCCTGGGGGCTCATGAGGATCGGCTTCCGCATCACGCATCATCAGCTGCTTCAGCATCCCTTCAACTTCAACCATATCAGGTGACATCTTTCAAAGTTCCATTTTAGTTGGGAGCGCCCACAGGGCTGCATCATTCCCAGGTCACGTGGGTCCGTCCCTGCGGCATGTATCTGCTTTGCTCATGTTCTTTGCTTACCTTGTTGGGGGCGCCCCTCGGGCTGCATTATCCCCAAGCCGCTCGGGCCTGACCCAGTGGCGTGTATCGCTCTCGCACATGCCTAAGCTAATCTGCCCTTCCATACTTAACTTGATTGGCTTGATCGCCCGCTCGATTGACGCCAACCTTCGGAGCTACTCCTCGTGGCACGACGCCTGTGCATGGGTCCGTCCCTACATGTTGACAAACCTGAGTGGTGGAGCTCTGGCCGCGGCAACCCCGCAGAGTGCCACCTCACCAAGCCCTCAGTGCCCTCATCACTCCCTAGAGCAACCGGTGGCTGGCTGACGATTGTGATGGCAACTCTCGTTTTTCTCGTGATGAGTTTATAGGGTCTGTCTAAGGGACAGTGTCGGGCGAGGCTCCCGTGGCCTCTCTTCCTCTCACCCGCACGAACTGCTTGAGCGTTAAAGGGGGGCACCTGAGCATCGCGACTCACGGGCTCTTACTGGCCCTCCAGCCCTCACCTCCTAGCCTTGTCCACGGCATTGCGACCTGGCATACCAGCAACGGCTGAGCCCGCTCGAGGGCCGGGACCCGAGGATGAAGAGCATGAAGGGGAGTGCGGGGGAGAAGGAGGAGGCTCACGAAGACCTCACCAGGCAACCTCCCAGCTGCTGACACACGGGCCAGGCGCAACACCGAGAAATGGCTTCAAGCTCCTATGATAAGTCGCTCCCCGAAACTACTAGCTAACGCAACACCAACTTTGTACCTAATGCGGCCCTGTGCGGGCGACGTTGCGCTCCTTTCTCGCCGAGTGGTGGCTGCTTGAGCGCTAAAGGGGACCCCCCGAGCATCGCGCCTCGGGGGCTCTTACTGGACCTCGGGCCGCTCACCTCCTCGCCTTGACCACGACATCGCGACCTGGCATACCAGCGACGGCTAAAGCTTGCCTGGGGACCGGGACCTGTCGGCGCAGAGCACCAGGCCCCCGTGAGGTTAGAAAGGAAGGACCAAGCTGAGATAGGGCGAGCATCTCATACTACTTCGCGATGAGGATCGTAGTAATAAAAGAGACTACAGATGCTTTACAAACCCCGCGGGGTATGTTCTTGGTTCCTCGTAGGGAACAAAAGACGCAAATCCTAAGGAGCCCTAACTACGGGAACCACAGTGGCAGACGCCATCATCAACAGTGGGCCACAAGGGGCCGGCGCCAAGCTCATCCAGGTCGGCCGCGCCGACCGCCAGGCGCACCGGCACTGCCTCGGGCGCGGCGCGAGCTCGGCGGCTCGTAGCTGTCGTCGCTCGTCTCCAGAGTCAGGAGAAGTTCGGGGGAGTCGCTGGACCCTCCAGCCCGGCCGCTGCTGCCTGAGGGGCTGCTGGAAAGGCGTGCGGCAGGCCTGGCCCTTGCCTCTCCGTAGCTCCAGCCGCTGCCTCTAGGACAGCACTCCAGCCGGCGTCCTTCCTCATCGAAGACCTTCAAGAGCATCAGGGAGGCGCCATCGTACTCCAGGTGGATCACGAAGGTGCCCTCCATTCGGCAGACCCTGGTGATCTCGCTCCAGCCTCAGGTCATGAAGACCTTGCCCGGGGCGACAACTTCGACCTCCGCTTCGGTCATGGGGGTGCGGCAGTCGGCGTGCTGCAGCCAAAGCTCCCGAGGCCCCCTTGGTGGAATCTCAAAGGCGAAGGAGGGGGGAAGGCGAATCCAAGATCGAGGAGGCATGGCGGCGTGAAGCACGAACTCGCGGCGGGAGTTCGTGGCATGGATTCCAGGAGGTACGACGCGCACCGCCGTGATCCGTCGGCGACGCCGGCGACGCAGGTGGCGCCGTTCGGCACCCTGTTCTCCAGGGCCCTCGATTCGGGCGTACAAGGGCAACGGAAACCCCGGTGGTGGCCGCTCGTACCAAGGCCTCGACGCCCCCTGCCGAGCACCCTCATCTCGGCGGCAGGGAGCTGACCGTTTCTTCGGTGGAAGTGGGGACTTGTCAAGTCGCGCAGTTGCCTAGGCGTCATGGGGAAGCGGAGACGCCCACGTCCAATCAACCGCCACGCGGCGCCCGGAGGCCGGAGGCTGTTGGGGCCCGCGGCGCTTTGCCCTTTCCCCTTCGCTTCTCTGCTAAGCCACGTCCAGGCGCGCCTTGGGCCCGGGGGCTACTGTCGGCGTTTTGGGAACGGGGGTCCCCAGACTTGCCTTCCTGCGGCCTGCGACATGGCTCAAGCAATGGCCCAGTGCGTCCCATCTTCATCGACTCAAGCTCAAGACCCTCGCAAGGGACCATGCCTCACGGGGCGGACAACAGGAATGCTTCCTCAGGAGTAACCTCGTTAGGCTGGCTCGCGAGGAGGCGGAGAGATCAAGGCAGGGGTACCTCGCGAGGAGCCCGTGACGCAAGCCATGACGATCGAAGCCAGGTAGGTGCCAGGCGGGCGCCGGCCTGTGCAGTGTCCTTGTTTTCCCTTTGGTGCGAAGGGAGCAAGCACAGGCCAAGGCATCAGGCAAAGGCAACCATTTCGGTGCAACAAGACCAAGACCAGCGAAACGACAGGAAGGAGGTCATCGTGGAGCCCAGGACGGCGTCATTGTTAGAGTCTTTGACAGGCGAGGACCGACTTTAGTCAGGATAAGTGTACTAGATGTTCCCCTTCAAAATGGCCAATTGTTGGCGCCCTTCCCGCTCAATATTTGGGAAGAGGACCAGGGCCTCTCGCTCTATATATAGGACTAGCCACCATAGTATAGAGGCATCTCGAATCGACCCATCAGAAGGGACAACACCATCACAAGAACACCCCTCGCGAGGCTGTTCTTCCCTTGTACTGTTCATCATCAGCCCCAGAGGCAATCCACCACACCACAAACTAGAGTAGGGTATTACACCACAACGGTGGCCCGGACTAGTATAAACCTTGCGTCTCTTGTGTTGTTCATCGTGTAGCCTAGATCCTTTGCGAGGCGACGAGACGTGAGTTGGTAGAGGAGAGATCTTCGTGCGCACCCCAGTGTTCGAACCTCAAGGGTCTGCCGGAACCCGCAATCCGACAGACACTTAAGTGGGGTATGCAGAGAGAGGAATAGTCAATTGAAGCAGTGGATTGACGTATTATCTAAACGCCTTGGCAACCGGTTAGAATACTGATATAATCAACCACAATTATTTGTACCCAGTCGCTCCAAATTCCCGGGGTTGCAAATTTCTCAATGTGATTATTACACACATGCATTGGAGCGTCCAAATATGAAACCCACATTTTTCATACTCCCATACCGGCGATGTAGGTGGGAAAAAAAGAGAAATCTTGATGTTTATTTGCTAATCAATACCATTGCATGCAGAGGATTAACCATTGCATGTTATGATAAGCAGTCTAAAGTCATTGAATGCATAGAAGCCCCATGAATGCTATTGGCTGATTTCTTTTTTCAGGAAAAAAATAGGGAACAAGCTTCTGGATTATTTTGTTTTCGTAATGTGACTTATGCACCGGTACGAACGGAGTAGGACAGTTGGCAAGCAATACATTGAGCTCTTCTTATTGATAAAGCCAGTAATAACCAAACAAAACCCCTAATCATCATTGCAAACAACGCATAGAATATGGCTAATGTGACAACCACAACTACACATGCTAGTTCCTTCTTGTCTTTTGCTTTCATCTGTTGCATGTGATTGATTCTCTCTTGCTTCATCGTACTAATAATACATTCCAGATTAGCCTGTTTTTTCTTCAGCTTAACATTATCTTCTGGGAGCTTGGTGATAACACTTCGAGCCCTGCCATGCCATTCTTCATCCAGCCAGATAACCACGGCACACGCCTCATATCCCTGCCAATGTTAAATAGTATTCAGGATGAGCGGTGGCATTAACTCAACTAAAATGATTAACTTAGTACTAAGCTCTAAGGGGCAACTGAGAAACCGTCTGCCAATGTCGAATCCCTCCATGCATAAATGTCGAGGGGAGTGTGTCCCTGCACACAACTCAGCTTTTGGTACTTGTCGGTGGATCAAAACTCGGAGTCGAAGTCATGTTGCGGAAGTCTGGAGTCATACTTCGGATCCG
>NC_041393.1:327225262-327299941 GCF_002162155.2 Triticum dicoccoides | reverse complement strand
GTAGGGAGCTACTTTGGACATGCTAGATCAGGATAGATTGGAACCGGACAAGACGATTCAGATCCATAGTGCCCCCGCCTTCTGATGACCTTAGGCAAGTGCTCGTCGGTGACCGCCGTCTAGGACGTGCTTCCGAGAGTGGCAATATGAGCAGGAGTAGCCGCACCGAAACAATCAGCACCACTCATCCGCATTCCCCCAATGTCAGTGCCATGCGAGGGAATTTGGGGGCAAGGAATTTGGAGGCTATCTAGGGATTTGGAGGAAATCAGGAAACTATGGGGATATGCTAACAGTCGGGAACTACTTATCACACTATGTTGTATATGAGACACGGTTTATACATGTTGTTTGTGTTAGGTATTGCAAGTTCACACATGATTTCCGCACCAAACTGTGTGAGAAGACAACATAGGTGAGATACGTTTTTCATGACATAACTGTATGTGATTTACTACCCTGTACATGTGGGGATGCAATAATTGAGTAACAATAATACTTAGGGTAAATAGTCGCTCTGCGGTTACCCGTCAAAAATAAAAATAACCTCTCTACAGATAGAGATGGCGACAGTGGCCGAGGAAACGGCTACTAGATAAGATATCAATCCTTGATCGGTCGGTAGTGGCAGTGTTGTAGGAGGTCAATCCTCGGTCTATGGCAGGAGATAGGAGGAGCTCAACCATCTAGGTCGGAGGCGGCGTGATTGGAGCACATCCATCACGGTCGATGGCAGGATAGTGGAGCTTGAACTTCAGGCGGTTGCCCCACTAAGATTATCTCGTTGACCCTGCTGTCTCGGTGTGCTGCCACATCGTGCTTCTCTGTGTTCTAGGTGGAGGTTGTCGTGCAGCTAATTAATTAAGGTATTATTTCCGTTGAGTGGCTCAATTAAGGTATTCAATTCATAAGGGTAGTACTGTAGTACTCTATGTGTAAATTTACTGGCCATTAATTTTTGTCATCGCACGACTAGATAACAATATGGAGCACCCTCAATAATTATGAAAATAAAATCTTGTGATTTATGCACACATCTTTGGGCATCTGTTAATCCATGTATTAACGTTTGTTGTTTTGTTTTAAATTACCCCTCATGTGGCGCAGATGGAATGATCTGAATGGATGAAGGCTCGAAGAAGCTCAGATTTAATCAATGGCATGACAGAGTTCATCAATTTGGTTAAAAGTACAAAGAAAAGAATTGGTAATGAGGACTACATCCAGTGTCCATGCAGTCGTTGTGCCAATACAATCACATGAAGTTATAGTTGTCGAGTTCCACTTAGTTGCTCAGTGATTCATGGATGGACATACATGTTGGACCAGAGACGGTGACGAGACAGTCATGGATGAATATACCCAGGGATGCGAGAAGCCAAACCCCGGTCAGAGGTACATGGGTGTTGAATCTAACATTGGGGCTGAGATGTCAAGTTACCAATGGAACACCGGAAAGCCAAAAACCCCACTAGAAAACAAAGACGGTGACACAGATGACGAGGACGACCTTGATATGCCAGATTTTGCTGCTATCATTACAGATTTCAAGAGCCCAAAAAATATGTGGTTGGGTACAAGGATCTGGCATCCATTGATGCAAACTCTAAGAAAGATTTGTATTCAGGTTGCAAAAAGAAATATTCCAAGTTGAGTGCCACACTGGCGCTTCTTGTATTTAAAGCAGCAAACGGTCTAGCAAATAAGGGCTTCCCGAAGTTGCTAGGTCTTTTCAAACAAATTCTTCTGGAAGATAATGTGCTCCCAAAAGTACGAACGACGCGAAGAAAGTTATTTGCCCATTGGAACTTGAAATAGAAGATACATGCTTGTATGAATGATTGTATATTGTACCGTGGTGAGTACAAAGATTCTCGTTCATGTCCCACATGCAAGCATGCATGATACAAGCACGGGAGTACAAATTGGGTGATGAGATGAAGACAGGAATCCTGATCAAGGTTGTTTGGTACTTGCCTTTAATTCCAAGGTTGAGGCGTTTGTTTGCAAACCCTAGAGAGGAAAAGATGTTGCGGTGGCATTATGATGAGCGAATAGCGGATAAATATATGAGGTACCCTAAAGATGGGGCTCAGTGGGAATTAATCGACAACAAGTTTGAAGACTTTACCAAGGATCCTAGAAGTATAAGGCTCGGGGAGTGTATTGACGGGATGAATCCTTTTGGCGATATGATAACCAAACACAACACATGGACGGTGCTTCTATGCATATATAACCTTGCTCATTGGTTGTTTATTAAGAAAAAATACATCATGATGTCAATGATTATGCAAGGCCTGAAGCAACTTGGAAATGGCATCGACATTTACTTTCAGCTACTGGTAGAAGAACTGCTAACTTTGTGGGTACAAAAGTCTACTGAAAATGTTATGATGCTTACAAATAAGAGTTTTTGGATCTACATGCAATGCTGCTGCACACCATTCAAGATATGATGGCATTAGGAAACACATCAGGGCTGAAAACAAGGGGAGATCTAGGGTGTGTCACATGCATGGATAGGACGGCGAGCAGATTTCTTCCCAACTCACACAAAACCATGTATTTGTGTCATCGTATGTTCTTACAGAAAGATCACCCATACCAAAAGATGAAAGCTAAATTTGATGGTACAACAGAGGTATGTTTGGGCCCAAGACCTTATGCTGGGGAGTTGGTCCACAACATGGCTAAACAAATTAATGTTGTTCTTGGCAAGAACCATGCTTTGACGGTGAAACAAAAACCCAGGGAACAAGTGTTTAAGAAGAAATCGGTGTTCTCGGAATTACCTTACTAGGAGATTCTACGTGTACGTCACTTCATTGATGTCATGCAGATAGAGAAGAACGTATGTGAAAGCATCCTTGGTACTTTGCTCAAGATTAAAGGTAAAACTAAGGATGGTGACGGTGCATGACTCGATATGCTTGGTGATCAATCAAAACGCAAGAGTGAAGCGGGAGATGATAACAAATTCCTCCAAGCTCACTAGAGTTACAATTTTAGTACAAAATAAGGAAAAGAGTTCTTCAACTATTTGTTGTCAGTTAAGACACCCTCTTCCTACTCCGCAAACATCGGAAGTCTCGTGGATGTGAGCTCAGGTATAATGAAGTTGGCACACATGAAGTCACATGATTGCCACGTAATGTTGACACAAATCCTCCTGGTGGCCATCAGGAATCTGATGGACAAATAAGAAACACACTCATTGAGCTCTGTGATTTCTTCAACAAACTATGGCAGAAATTGGTAGATCCTGAAAAGTTGGATTATATGCAAGAATATTGCCCAGACTAGAGATGCTTTTCCCAGCGTCATTCTTTGATGTCATGTTCCATTTCATTGTGCACCTTGTCAATGAGATTTAGTATTGTGGTCTTGTGTTTGTTTGCAACATGTATCCCTTCGAGTGGTTCGTGGGAATACTGAAGCGCTATTGTTGGAACCAAAGCCATCCAGAGGCAAGCATCCTACAAGGTTATACCGCAGAGGAGGTGGTTGAGTTTTGCACCGAATACATGAAACAAAGACCTATAGGTTTGCCGCTCTCTCGCCACGAGGGAAAGCTGAAAGGTAAGCCGGTCCTTGCTAGCACGGAAAAGGCTGTACTCGGAGATTTGGCCGACAAATCCCATTTGATGGTGCTTATGCTGACGAAAACTTGGAGGAGATACACCAAAGCTTCTTACCATTGGTGCATCCATTAGATGTCGAGATGAAGGCGCACAATAAGGACTACACCAGATGGTTGAAGGATCGTTTGGCACACAGATCCATGGATGACATTTCTACGTGGTTGGCACAAAATCCATCACCTACGGTGTTGATGTACCATGCGTATGACATAAATGGCTACACATTCTATACTGAGGAACGTGATGAGAAGACCTCGTATCAGAACAACTATATTTGAATAGAATGCATGATTGTGGATGAATCTGGTAAAAGGGTATACTATAGAATCATCAAAGAGATTTGGGAGCTTAACTATGTGAAAGTTAAGTGGCCTTATTCTAGTGCACATGGATCCTACCTAGTCAGGTAAATGTTGATGATTACAGGAAGACCTATGTGAGCTAGACAACGATGGGATATCACACAGACCCCTTCATGCTTGCTAGCGATGCTACCTAGATATTTTATGTGAAAGACCCCTTGTATAAGAACTACCATGTAGTGATGCATGGGAAGATGAGGGTATGGGCGTCAAGGATGTTGTTGATGAGGACGAGTACGATGAATTTGCTGACTTGCCAGCCAACGGATCACGCACCATCCATACAGAGAAGCATAAAATCATCAAAAAACCTACGTTCATTCGGAGTCAACCTAATGATCCCAGTTCCCCCATGTACAAGGGAATTAATCCGTAAAAATAGTTTTTATGCCTATTCTGCAACTTAATTTGTTCAATTTAGAACTGTCGCATGTACTGAACTTGTGAGTTATGCCCGGTCTTCTGTTGATGTAAGAACGGTTAATATGTTGACCTTGATATGTTGTCAGCTCAGGCAATGAATTCAAACTGTTTAGGATTATTATACCCTAGAGGTAGCACACTCAATTCATCTCACTCCAGTATGTATGAACGAAAGATGTGCAATCTGGTTTGTGAATAGCACATGGTTCATTCATGAAAGCCGCATGCGACCAAACCGCGCGCCTGATGTGAGTCGTGTGTTCTGATTGGCCAGAACCCAAACCCCACGGATCATACGTCTGCACCGTTGGATGCTCCCAGATCAAACAACAATCATCGTCCTTTTCATAAGCACATGCAATTGTGGTTGGGATTTGATTTATATGCACAAAATGCATGTTAAATTCAGAAAATGTCTTAAATATAGCAAACGATACCTGAAATGTGCTAGAAAAATCAAACCTGTGGTATAATGGTGCTTGCGTACCATGGGAATTTTTATGAGGCCAAACGATGAAGTCACCGGCCACTAGAGTTTGAATTGGCACATGTCCTTTTGGAAATCATGATCCTTCTTGTGAGATGCTCTGGTTTCCAAACTTGTGCCAAACTTTACCAATTTTTTTCCACGGGGTCGTGAGAGCACGCCACGGTCACACCGATTATCATGATTTTCGGACTTGATCTGAATTTCCTATAATTGAAATACCAACTAGGCCTATGACGATGGCCACACCTCATAGCCAAAATGTCTGAAAATTCTCCCCGCTTCTCAGACAATGGATGAAAACTCGCAAAGCGACACGCAAATGATTCGTACACCTTCTTTGCTAACACCCACATGTAGATGTAGTAGGATTTTGATTTTATATGTACTAAATGCACGGTAAATGCAAAAGGCTTAAAATATACCAGATGAGACCTGAAATGGGAAAGAAAATCAAACCTAGGGTATATCGATGATTGCTTACTGTGGAAAAAAAATTCGAGGTGGGACGATGAAGTCATTGACGATTGGAGTCTGAATTGCCGAGTCTCCTTTTGAAACTATGATCCTTCTTGTGAGATGCTCCTGTTTCCAAGGTGCGAGCATCAAAATTTGTGCCAAACTTTACCAAAAAATTTCCATGGGGTCGTGAGAGCACACCACGGTAAAACACCGGTTTTCGTGACTTTCAGACTCTATATGCATTTCCTGTAATCAATATACCAACTAGGCCTACGGGGGTGGCTGCAGTGTGAGGCCGAAATGTTTGAAAATTGTTCCAGTCTATCGGATAACAAATGAAAACTCGCAAAGCGACACACAAATGATCTTGCTAACACCCCCCCCCACACACACACACACACACACATATATATATATATATATATATATGCAAAAAGGCTCAAATATAGCAAAGGAGACCTGAAATGCACTAGAAAATCGAACCTAAGGTACAATGGTGATTGCTTATCGTGAAAAAATTTTCGAGGTGAAAGGATGAACTCACGTCTTCATTCAAACAAAAATATGATGTTAGTTGACATAAATGTTTTCAAATAGAACACGGTTCATTCACGAAAGCCGTGTACTTACCAAACCGTGGCCGATGCCCCCTGCACCTACTACGCGCAATGTGAGTTGTGCGTTCTGATTGGCCAGCACGCAAACCCCACGTACCGTACGTCTGCACCGTTGGATGCTCCTAGATCGAACGACAATCCTCATCCCTTTCATCAGCACATGCAGTTGCGATTGAGATTTGATTTATAGGCACAAAATGCACGTTTTATTCAAAAAATGGCTTAAATACAGCAAACGATACGTGAAATGTTCCAGAAATAACACCTGTGGTATAATGGTGATTGCGCATCGTCAAAATTTTTATGTGGCCAAACGATGAAGTGACCGGCCACTGGAGTTTGAATTTCCATGTCTCCTTTTGGAACCCATGATTCTTCTTGTGAGAGGCTCCGGTTTCCAAGGAGCAATCATCAAAACTTGTGCCTAACTTTACCAAAAGTTTTCCATGAGGTTGTGAGAGCACGCCACAGTCACATACCGAATTTAATGATTTTCGGACTCCATTTGAATTTCCGGTAATTGAAATATTAACTAGGCCTACGACGGTGGCCGAACCTAGTAGCCAAAATGTTTGAAAATTCTCCCCACTTCTCGGACAATGGATGAAAATTCGCAAAGCGACACACAAATGATTTGTACACCTTCTTTGCTCACACCGACATGTAGTGGTAGTAGGGTTTTGCTTTTATATGCACTAAATGCACGATAAATGCAAAAATGGCTTAAATATAGCAGATGAGACCTAAAATGGGCCAATAAATCAAACCTAGGGTATATTGGTGATTGCTTACCATGGAAAAAATTCAAGGCAGAACGATGAAGTCACCGATGATTGGAGTCCGAATTGCCGCGCCTCCTTTTGGAAACTATGATCCTTCTTGTGAGATACTCCCATTTCCTAGGTGCGAGCATCAGAACTTGTGCCAAACTTTACCAAAATGTTTCCATGGGGTCGTGAGAGCACGACATGGTGACACACTGATTTTCGTGATTTTAGGACTCTATATGCATTTCTTGTAATTAAAATGCCAACAAGGTCTACGCGTGTGGCTGCACCCTGAAGCCAAAATGTCTGAAAAAAATTCCGGTCTCTTGAACAATGAACAAAAACTCGCAAAGCGACACGCAAAGGATCTTGCTAACACCCACTTGTAGTTGTGGCACGGTTTTGATATATGTATATATGCACTAAATGCATGGGAAATGCAAAAATGGCTCAAATATAGCAAATGAGATGTGAAATGCACCAGAAAATCTGACCTAGGGTGCAATGGTGATTGCTTACCATGGAAAAAATTAGAGGCCAAACAATTAACTCATGTCTTCATTCAAATGAAAATATGTTGTTAGTTTATGTAAATGTTTTAAAATAGCACACAATTCATTCATGAAAGCTGTGTGCCCACCAAACCATGGCCGATGACCCCCCTACTGCGCGTGATGTGAGTCGTCCGTTCTGATTGGCCAGAACCCAAACCCCACGGCTCATACTTCTGCACTGCTGGATGCTCCCAGATCGAACAACAATTCTCATCCCTTTAATCAGTACATGTAGTTGCAACTAGGATTAGATTTATATGCCAAAATGCACGATAAATGCCAAAAATGGCTCAAATATAGCAAACGAGACCCGAAATGCGCCAGAAAATCAAACATGAGGTATAATGGTGATTGCTTACCATGGAAACAAATTCAAGGCGAAACAATGAACTCACGTCTTCATTTCAAAATTAGCAGGTCTCCATTTCAAACAAAATCATGTTGTTTGTGGGCATGGGAGGTTAGAGGCAACCGTTTGTATAGGCCTTTTCGCGCGGCGACCGGGGATCTTTTTTCACCTTTTTTACCAAAGCCGCCAACATCCGCACAGCCCGCCCCTATTTCACTCAATAGTCCACCCAATCTCCATCTCTAGCTCACCCCTCCCCCAGGTCCATAGCAGAACCCTCTCTGGTGCCGGCATGCTCAACCCAGCCATGTGCCCGCTCTACGACGTCAACCTGATAACCCGCAAGTATACGGGATCAATTGTAGCCTCTTTCAATAAGTAAGAGTGTCGAACCCAACGAGGAGCTAAAGGTAGAACAAATATCCCCTCAAGTTCTATCGACCACTGATACAACTCTACGCACGCTTGACATTCGCTTTACCTAGAACAAGTATGAAACTAGAAGTACTTTTTAGGTGTTGTTGGATAGGTTTGCAAGATAATAAAGAACACGTAAATATAAACTAGGGGCTGTTTAGGTAAAGAAGCAATAAATTAAATATAGCAAGTGTGGAAAAGTGGTGGTAGGAGTTGTGGAATTGCCCTAAGCAATTGACTACGTTACTAGACCGATAATCACTATTGCAATTCTATTTGAGGGAGATGCATAAGCTAACATACTTTCTCTTCTTGGATCATATGCACTTATGATTGGAACTCTAGCAAGCATCCGCAACTACTAAAGATCATTAAGGTAAAACCCAACCATAGCATTAAAGCATCAAGTCCCCTTTATCCCATACGCAAACAACCTACTTACTCGGGTCTGTGCTTCTGCACTCACGCCACCCACCATAAGCAAATCATAAACATATTGCAAACCCTACAGCGGGAATCCCTCACGCTTGCGCGACACGGAGGGCACAATAGGACAGCACCAATAATAAAACATGCAACTCAAACCAATCATAGCAATTCATCAATCACCGATAGGACCACGAAAATCTACTCAGACATCATAGGATGGTAACACATCATTGGATAATAATATAAAGCATAAAGCACCATTTCAAGTAGAGGGTACATCGGGTTGCGGGAGAGTGGACCGCTGAATATAGAAGGGGGAAGGTGATGGAGATATTGGTGAAGATGGCACAAGTGTTGGTGTAGATCGCGGTGATGATGATGGCCCTCGACGGCGTTCCGGCCACTGGAAGCAAGGGGGAGAGAGCCCCCCTTCTTCTTCTTCCTTGACCTTCTCCCTAGATGAGAGAAGGGTTTCCCCTCTGGTCCTTGGCTCCCATGGCGTGGGAGGGGCGAGAGCCCCTCCGAGATTGGATCTATCTCTCTGTCTCTCTCTGTTTCTGCGTTCTCTGATTCTGCCCCTTCACCGTTTCTTTTATATCCGGAGATCGATAACTCCGATTGGGGTGAATTTTTTGAACAGATTTTTCTCATAAAATTAGCTTTCTTGCGGCAAAAGAGGAGTGTCAACAGCCTTACGGGTGGCCTTGGAGAGTGCCAGACGCACCTAGGGGGGAGGGCGCGCCCCCTATCTCCTGGCCACCTCAGGCACCGTTTCGCGTTGATTCTTCCTCCGGAAAATCCCAAATATTCCAAAATAATTCTCCGTCCGTTTTTATCCCGTTTGGTTCCGTTTGATATTGGGTTTCTGCGAAACATAAAACATGCAACAAGCGGGACCTGGCACTGGGCACAGGATCAATATGTTAGTCCCAAAAATAGTATAAAAAGTTGCCAAAAGTATATGAAAGTTGAATAATATTGGCATGGAACAATCAAAAATTATATATACGACGGAGACGTATCAGCATCCCCAAGCTTAATTCCTGCTCGTCCTCGAGTAGGTAAATGATAAAATAGATAATTTTTGATGTGGAATGCTACCTAGCATAATCTTGATCGTATATCTAATCATGGCATGAATATTAAGACACGAGTGATTCCAAGCAATAGTCTATCATTTGACATAAAAACAATAATACTTAGGGCATCCCAACAAAAAATCATGTCTTTCAAAATATCAATGCTTCAGAAAGTTATACCTACAAAATCATATAGTCTTGTATGCTCCCTTTTCTTAACACAAGGTACCCCTCATGCCTATCCTGGTGTCAGCCAAGCAATTGTTTCATACTTTAGTATTCTCAAACTTTGTCAACCTTCACACAATACATGAGCATGAGCCATGGATATAGCACTATGGGTGGATTAGAATATGATGGTGGGGGTTATGTGGAGAAGACAAAAAGGGAGAAAGTCTCACATCAACGCAGCTAATCAACGGGCTATTGAGATGCCCATCAATTGATGTCAATGCGAGGAGTATGGATTGCCATGCAACAGATGCACTAGAGCTATAAGTGTATGAAAGCTCAAACTGAAAACTAAGTGGGTGTGCATCCAACTTGCTTGCTCATGAAGACCTAGGGCATTTGAGGAAGCCCATCGTTGGAATATACAAGCCAAGTTCTATAATGAAAATTCCCACTAGTATATGAAAGTGATAACATAGGAGACTCTCTATATGAAGAACATGGTGCTACTTTGAAGCAAAAGTGTGGTAAAAGGATAGTAACATTGCCCCTTTTCTTTTTTTTTCTATTTCTTTTTTTGGGTGGGCTTCTTTGGCCCCCTTTTTTATTTAGGCTTCTTTGGCCTTTCCTTTTTTCCTTTTTTTCCTTTTTTTCATGGGGCAATGCTCTATAATGATGATCATCACACTTTTATTTACTTACAACTCAATATTACAACTCAATACTGGAACAAAGATATGTCTCTATATGAATGCTTTCGGCGGTGTACCAGGATGTGCAATGATCTAGCGTAGCAATGACATCAAAAAATGGAGAAGCCATGGAAACATCATGCTAGCTATCTTACGATCATGCAAAGCAATATGACAATGAATGCTCAAGTCATGTATATGATGATGATGGAAGTTGCATGGCAATATATCTCGGAATGGCTATGGAAATGAAATAATAGGTAGGTATGGTGGCTGTTTTGAGGAAGATATAAGGAGGCTTATGTGTGACAGAGCATATCATATCACGAGGTTTGGATGCACCGGCGAAGTTTGCACCAACTCTCGAGGTGAGAAAGGGCAATGCACGGTACCGAAGAGGCTAGCAATGATGGAAAGATAAAAGTGCGTATAATCCATGGACTCAACATTAGTCATAAAGAACTCACATACTTATTACAAAAATTTATTAGCCCTTGAAACAAAGTACTACAGGCATGCTCCTAGGGGGAGGTTGGTAGGAGTTAACCATCGCGCGCCGCCGACCTTCACGCAAAGATAAACAATCAAAATACAATGCGCGCCAATTTGGTTACATAGTTAGTAGACCATACGTGCATGCTTCGGGAAGCACAAACCTTAACACCAACATCCTTACCAAACACAACCATCTACTAGTACCTCCCACATATTATCACCTCTATATCACAAAACTATTGCAAGGAATCAAACATATCATATTCAGTGATCCACAAGTTTATGTAGGATTTTATGACTAACCATGTGATTGACCAATTCCTGTCTTCTCTCTAAATTGATATAAGTGAAGCAAGAGAGTTTAATTCTTTCTACAAAAGATATGCCCATGCTCTAACAAATATAAGTGAAGCAACAGAGCATTCTACAAATGGCGGTTGTCTATGTGAAGAGAAACAAACAATCCAAAATTCAAATGATATAAGTGAAGCACATGAAGCATTCTATAAAGCCATACTCAAAAGATATAAGTGAAGTGAAATGAACATTCTATAAATCAACCAAGGACTATCTCGTACCAGCATGGTGCATAAAATAAACATGAAAACTAAATGCAAAAGACGCTCCAAGACTTGCACATATCGCATGAACGAAACGAATACGAAAACATACCGATACTTGTTGAAGAAAGAGGGGATGCCTTCCGGGGCATCCCCAAGATTAGATGCTTGAGTCTCCTTGAATATTTACTTGGGGTGCCTCGGGCATCCCCAAGCTTGAGCTCTTGCCTCTCTTCCTTTTCCTTATATCGAGACCTCCTCGATCAAACACTTCATCCACACAAAACTTCAACAGAAACTCAGTAAGATCAGTTAGTATAATAAAGCAAATCACTACTCTAAGTACTGTAGCAAACCAATTCATATTTTTTTTGCATTGCGTATACTTTAATATAGCTTTTTCATGGCTTAATCCACTGATAGAAATTGATAGTTTCATCAAAACAAGTAAACTATGCATCAAAAACAGAATCTATCAAAAACAGAACAGTCTGTAGAAATCTGAACATTCACCATACTTCTGGTACCTCAAAAATTCTACCACAATTAGGAAAAATAAAAAAGTTGTACATCAAGATAGTGCAAAAAGAATCAGAACCATTTGACTTTCCAGTTAAAAATTTAAAATCGCGCACTATAGGCAAAGTTTCTGTCCTGCACCGTACAAACCAACAAGCATTGTAAACATCCTAAAGGCAAACCTTGGCACATTATTTTTATAATACAATGGAATTATACAAGGGGATAATTATTTTTGATGAAAAGTTTCTGTGATCAAGATTCACAAAGTTTCCCTGAGCATGAACAAGATCCTAAAGGCTCCCACTTCAACAATGCTTGTCTTTCTCACTTTCACTTTCCTTTTTGAAAAGTTTTTAGGTTCCCCTCTTTATTTTTTTGTTTTTAAACTATATAAAAGCACTCAACAGAAATAAATGACTCTCCAAAACTTCCGGGTTGTCTCCCTGGCAGCGCTTTCTTTAAAGCCATTAAGTTAGGCATATAGTGCTCAAATAATGAATCCACCCGGATCCCAAGGTATAACAAAGACAATTTTAATTAACAATGATTTGTAATTTAGTAGTGAGCAAAAAGTAACATGTATCATGTAACAACAAAGTCTAACTCTCTTCCTATGCATCGGCATGTCATAAAAGAACAATTCATGCACACCAAGTAAAGGTCAACGCATAGTATAAACAGTTTCTTGCAATTCTATCGTGTTGGAAACATAAAGAGGCGGAGATGTAGTTCGTCTCTCATAATAATTGCAAGTAGGAGCAGCAAGCACATGCATATTACATTCATAAAAATTATCATGTGCAACGGTAAAAGGCAGCCCACCAATATAATCTTTACTAAGCGCAAACTTCTCCGATATAGTGTAGTCGGGAGAATTCAAAAAGATAATAGGACTATCATGCGTGGGTGCAATAGCAACATTTTCATGTTTAACATAAGGAACTATAGCAAGTTCATCTCCATAAGCATAATTCATATTGGCATCTTGGCCACAAGCATAGCGAGCATCATCAAAAAGGGATATTTCAAGAGAATCAACGAGATCATAACAATCATCGTAGCAATGAACCTTCGGTAAGCATGAAGGGGAATTAAACAATGTATGAGTTGAAGAGTTACTCTCATTAGAAGGTGGGCACGGGTGATCAGTCCGCTCTTCCTCCTTTTGTTCTTCACTCTCCTCATCATCTTTTTCATCCAATGAGCTCACAGTTTCATCAATTTCTTCTTCCATAGACTCCTGCAAGATATTAGTCTCTTCTTGGACAGCGGAGACTTTCTCAATAAATGCATTAATATTGTAATTGTATTCATAATTTTCATAGCAATATCTAAGTATAGCTAAATTTTCTGGTCTATAAACTAAATCATCAAAATCGTCAAACGCTTTAAACATAGATTCAATCTCATAAGCACCCATAAAAACAAAAAATTCTTCTATTTGTTCCACATCATAGTAATCATATCTACCATTAGCATAAGAAGCTAAGGTTTCATTATCATTGAAGTTGCATGAAAAGGGAAGGTGTGGAGCCTTCATCCTAGAGCAAAAATATAATCATGTATCAAGCATAGTTGACGAGCATACCAACGCAACATAGAAATTTCATCCCATAATAGTTTCCCTTTTTGTGTCAAGTGATAATCCCTAAAGTATTCACGTTGATCCAACATGTCTCCCATAACAAAGTTGAATGGGGTTTTCTCAGGATTATTAAATTAGTACATAATTTCTTTCACATAACGAGCATTGAGGGTTTTAGGAGGTTCCCCATCTCCATGAGTAGCATCTACACCTAATTTTTTTGGTATTTTGTGTTCCATATACATAACTAAAGATAGAGAACAACTTAGAACATCAAATAAAAATTACTTAGTGATAAAGCAAACAAGCACACACGAGAATATTCACCCCACGCTATGACTCCCCGGCAACGGCGCCAGAAAAAGGTCTTGATAACCCGCAAGTATACGGGATCAATTGTAGCCTCTTTCGATAAGTAAGAGTGTCGAACCCAACGAGGAGCTAAAGGTAGAAAAAATATTCCCTCAAGTTCTATCGACCACCGATATAACTCTACGCACGCTTGACGTTCGCTTCACCTAGAATAAGTATGAAACTAGAAGTAATTTGTAGGTATTGTTGGATAGGTTTGCAAGATAATAAAGAACACGTAAATATAAACTAGGGGCTGTTTAGGTAAAGAAGCAATAAAGTACATAGAGCAAGTGTGGAAAAGTGGTGGTAGGAGTTGTGGATTGTCCCTAAGCAATTGACTACATTACTAGACCGGTAATCATTATTGCAATTCTATTTGAGGGAGAGGCATATGCTAACATACTTTCTCTTCTTGGATCATATGCACTTATGATTGGAACTCTAGCAAGCATACACAACTACTAAAGATCATTAAGGTAAAACCCAACCATAGCATTAAAGCATCAAGTCCCCTTTATCCCATATGCAAACAACCTACTTACTCGGGTCTGTGCTTCTGTCACTCATGCCACCCACCATAAGCAAATCATAAACATATTGCAAACCCTACAGCGGGAATCCCTCACGCTTGCGCGACACGAAGGGCACAATAGGACAACACCAATAATAAAACATGCAACTCAAACCAATCATAGCAATTCATCAATCACCGATAGGACAACGAAAATCTACTCGGACATCATAGGATGGTAACACATCATTGGATAATAATATGAAGCATAAATCACCATGTTCAAGTAGAGGGTACAGCGGGTTGTGGGATAGTGGACCGCTGAATATAGAAGGGGGAAGGTGATTGAGATGTTGGTGTAGATCGCAGTGATGATGATGGCCCCCGGCGGTGTTCCGGCGCCACCAGAAGCAAGGGGGAGAGAGCCCCCCTTCTTATTATTCTTCCTTGACCTTCTCCCTAGATGGGAGAAGGGTTTCCCCTCTGGTCCTTGGCTCCCATGGCGTGGGAGGGGCAAGAGCCCCTCCGAGATTGGATCTATCTCTCTGTCTCTCTCTGTTTCTGTGTTCTCTGATTCGTCCCCTTCACCGCTTCTTTTATATCCGGAGATCCGTAACTCCGATGGGGGTGAATCTTTCGCCCAGATTTTTCTCATAAAATTAGCTTTCTTTCGGCAAAAGAAGAGCGTCAACCGCCTAACGGGTGGCCTAGGAGAGTGCCAGGCGCGCCAAGGGGGGGGAGGGCGCAACCCCCTATCTCCTGGCCACCTCGGGCATCGTTTCACGTTGATTCTTCCTCCGGAAAATCCCAAATATTCCAAAATAATTCCCTGTCCGTTTTTATCCCGTTTGGATTCAGTTTGATATTGGGTTTCTGCGAAACATAAAACATGCAACAAACAGGAACTGGCAGTGGGCACTTGATCAATATGTTAGTCCCAAAAATAGTATAGAAAGTTGCCAAAAGTATATGAAAGTTGAATAATATTGGCATGGAACAATCAAAAATTATAGATACGACGGAGATGTATCACAACCCTACCTCCACTTCCGTTCCCAACATGCAGTTGCCTGCGCCTCACTGTCTTCGTTTGCTCACCAGCTGCCCTCGAGCATATCGATCCTGTAACCCTCGCCTCTCCTATGGTACTGCCGGGTTTGCACAAAAAAACTTTTTGTTACTGCTCTCCATCATGGTGAGACATATTTCCTTGCAATCCCTCTTCCTATTTTGTTCGATATGTTCCGAAATTGGCTATAAAATAACGGAGAGTGTATATATGTTCTTTATCTACCTTCCTAACTAGTACATATAAGCTATACTTGTTCCAGTTAGTTATTGTTGATTTACAAATCGTGGGCGCCCGAGTCACACAAAGCTAACAAATTAGCTGTACATTTTCAAAATTATTGCATGACATGTTTAGACAGCTTGCTACGAGGTTGTTAGCTTTATGCTTATCCTCCTTTACTAAGTTTCATGTGTGTTCTCCGTAGATGCCGAGTAGCAGCGACAACACTCATGCTTTAGGCGATGTATCTTCATATGAGTCCGAGAACCCTAGGTCTCCAGCAGATGGTCAGTGATCATGTAATCTAGAACGGGATTGAGCTGCAGCAATTACCCTTCTGGTCAGGACACGGAGGAACACTCCAAGGAACCCCACACACTAGCCTAAAGGTGTATATGAAGTAACCAACATCAATTTAAAGTCTTGGGCTCCAACTAAACCAGATAAAGCACGCACAAGGTTCAAGAGTGTGTGTGGATTTGTTGGCAGGGCAAGGCTCAACATTAATCTGCCAGGGTTTCGGAAGGCCGACAGAAACACGACAAAGGATAGTTCGGGAGATCATGGATCACTTCAACATTCCAGAGCAGTGGAGAATGCAGGCGGAACACGTTGCACTCAAGAAGGCCAGGGATTCTTGGAGAAACTGGAAGCACCTGTTGTACAAGAAGTACTTGAGTGAAGGCAAGGACCCAATCCCCACATACGCCCAAATTACAAAGGCAGACAGGGCAGAATTCAAAAGGGTCAGGGCAACTACGGAGTTTACTGAGAAGAGTGCCAAGCAATCAGAACTTCATAAGAGGAACACACACCCCACCGTATTGGTGTGGCAGGATACCACAACATGAAACCGATATGGGACAAGGAGGACAAAGAAGTAGGAGCTGTGGATGGGAAACCTACCTTTAGTGAAATAATGGGCGAACACGCTAGAGACTACTTGCAGGCACGTGCAAGGAGGTGTGATGACATAACTTATTACTTTGAAAACTCACATGACGAAGAACTGTATCACGTGATGTTAAAGGCTTCCAAGATCCCTGGAAGGTTCTACTAGAACTCAGGGCCATGTGACATTCTGTTCGATGCTCTAGAAACAAAAGAGCCCCCTGGCCGTGCAAGGGGTATAGGTGTCAATGTCCCGCACAAGAGGGCTTTCACACTCAACAAAGAAGAGAGGCTCACCATGAAAAACCGAGGAGTGAAATGAAGAAGAATGAATTGTATGAAAGATTGAGGAGGGACATATATCTGGGGCTTCGAAAAGATATTGAGGAGTCAATGATGGTGCACAAGACTCTAACACTGACAAATAGCCAACATATGGGAGGGGAGGCGTGCATGGGTGATGCTGGTTATTGCATGACAACACCGCAAAAAGAGCAGTTGAGCATCAACTGACCCTAGCGACACCGAGACTGTAGCTGCTCATGATGATTCTATATCTGATCTATCTGGAATGAATGACAGATTGAGGGGTCTGCTTAGACATTATGAAGGTACGTTAAAATGTGCAGCAGCCTGGGTTTGCCCACCCTTCTTGGAAGAGGGCCTCTTGTCGGACAATGTGCAATTGAACTCAGGCTGTGTGAAGTGCTACGTGACTGAAATAAAGCCTGGATTCAATGAATTTGCCTTGAAGAATGTCCTAGGGGACTTCGATGAGAAGAGGACCTTGGGAGAAACCCTGTTACATCACATCCAGTGGCCACGAAAGGAAATACACTTCATGGATGAGATCCATGAAGCCCCGCCAAGAGCAACCAATGTCACCCTTCAACCGAGGTTGAGACTCCTTGCCACATCAGCTCTCGTGTGCTTCTTACAAGGAACCTAATACTCGTAATCCGAAGGTTGATGCATCAACCTGTGATCAGCTTGCCCGACTTTCTATCGTACAAGCGATGTCATCGTTTGTACCAGAGCAGCCAGTGGCAAGGCCTACAACTGCTAAAGATGCACCACCAGTTCAGATGTTGGCCACTAAAGCAGTAGGGGGAGACTCAGCTGCACCACATGCTCAGTAGACCAACCTAGTGTAATGGACTGCTAAGCAGTCTTATGCTTCGGAACCGCTTGCTAAGCAGTCTGTAGGTCGAGAACTGACTGCTCATCAGTCTGTCGGTCTGCAGCTGCGTGATTAGCATACTAATGCGCCAGTAGTGCCTGCTCAACAAACCAACGCGTTGATACAACCTCCTCAGCACACCGACAAGTTGGCACCACCTGCGCAGAAACCCGACATAGCTTCAATGCTTGGTCAGCAGTCCGATGCCTCTGCTCCTATAGCGTAGCAGCGCGTCACAGCAGCACCACCAACTCAGTAGTCTAGCATAGCTAAACGGTCTACTAAGCAGTTCATCGCCACTTTACCGTCTGCTCGGCAGTCCGCCTTTCATCCATCCAGACCTTGCACCAGAAGTGTTTGAAGTACCAAGAAAGAAGCAGGCAAAAACGTTGCACCCCTGAGGAGCCCCCCCCCCCCGAAACCGAGGAGGAATGATAACAATTGCCTCTTACTTAAGGCACTCATCACCCAGAACCAAATTAACAACAAGTTGTTTGAACCATAGAGTAATATTATTTGTAACTAGATGGATGGTGAACAAATGGAATCTATGCTTGCTAAAAATAAAGTAGACGTACTTGAAGCACACAATTACGTCCATGGCCAGCCATTTCTTGTTTGTGAATACTTTGATGAGTGCAGTTCTAGTTGCCACGTGTTACATAAATATTGCATGGATCTAATGTTAGCAGGTCATTGGGTTTTGCTAGTCTACTACAACAGAAATCATTTCCGACATGATATGGGTTCCATCAGTGTGGATTTCGAGGACTTACATCTCTTATTGAACTTCAACGTGCTCGATGCCACTCTTGTTAGATGCCTGATTTGTAAGTGCTTAACAAGCTCTGATCAACTTCTCCATACAGGGCTGTAAATGATAAACAACTAACTATATTTTATTCCTCTAAGGGGATTGACCATGCAGAGAAGAAAAAAGGGAGAGTGTGTATTTCATGGATCCCGCATTAGCAAATGGCGTAATATTACATGGTAAGGATGAACACGAGCGGGCAATTAACAGGGTCGCCCGTATCTTCGAAAACACGTCCCATGCAAAATCATTTCTCTGGCCATATCATGAAGGGTAAGTCAAATAAACAACAAGGCATACACTGATTGTCTTTTAGATTTTGACATAATTCATACGTTCATGGTTTTCTTAATCTGTAGCAATCACTAGATCTTGGTATTCATTGTTCCAAAGAAGAACATAGTTTACTACATGGATTCTCTCAGAGAGTCAATAAAGCCTCAGGATCTAACGCATCTTCAGCAATTCATGGATAGGTATTGAATTCTATAATGTTGAAATTAATTTGCTTTCATATCTGGTTCAAGAATTGATGTTGTGAAAATTCATCTTCATTTGGAGTGTTTTGGCATTGTGGAAAACTAAACCAGGGAACCTGTTCAAGAGGGAACTACCTCTACAGCACGAGACCGTTTCTCCGGTAACATACCAAAATCCGTTATTTCGGAGAATGTATCCAATAGTTTGCAAATACCTATTCTTACACTAGTCAAATGTTCAAGTCTCTAAATAAATCTCTTTCTATTTCTCTCCAAAGAAAAAAATACATCTAACACCGTTTAGGTTGTTCCTAACAGGGCAAACACATGACTAATTCTATACAAAAATTTTTAGTGTCTGCAGCAACTAGCAGGGACCAACCTTTGTGGATACTATGTTTGCAGAAACATGATCTCCATCTATAAATCTGCTAATAGTTGTGAATATGCTCATGACTTAGTACTAGTAAGTATATCTTAATTAAAATCTTGCACTCCACTCATATGGCACATTCTGATCTTAAAAATACTACAACTCATCTTTGAATCGAGGACCGCTGAATCGCTCCCCGCTGGTGAATTGATGATGGTTAGGACATTTATCAGCAACTTGTTCCCGAATCACTACACCAAGCCCACTTGTGATAATGAAGATTTCAGCATGCCTTCTCCTGAAACAATGAGTAAGAGTTAGCCGCTAAACATATACGCATGGATCCATTGTTTTCCATGTGACGAGGTCTTCGTATTTCGTACACTATGATTAATTATGTAATATATATGTCAACAAATCATTGGAATTTAGCTATGATTTGTTCAATTGCAATTGTTGCGAATTTTGAAGAATGTTCTTCCTGTGGACACTATTTGTTCAATTGCATATTGTGGCAAATTTGCTTTTTTACATGCCCATTCAAATGCGATATTTTTGCTTTAACCTGGGCATAGATGCGCACACGGTTCAACTAAATGTGTATGCGCGATCCACAACAGAAAGCAAACATCAGTCATAGCGGAACCGTCGGTGATACACAACAGATCCTAGATGATTTTCCATACTTCTACATGTGCGTAGGGGCTCCCGAACCATTTATGATAGCACATTATCGCACACGAGAGCTTATAGTAAACCGTGCCCAATGTAAAATGCAATCCCACTCATAATTTTTCAAGAAACGTGTGCCCAAATGGAAAGCACACGTCACTCATACTGCAATTGTCGGTGATACACAACAAATCACAAATGACCTATAGCACTATGTGTGTGAAGGGGCTCTTGAACCATTTGTGATAGCGCATTATTGCATATGGTAGTTGTTAGAGAAATGTTTGCGATGGTGTCATGCATGGCAGACGATTTATGCAGAAAACTCGTGTGCGATGGGGCACATATCCTACACAGTTCCTGTGTTAGCTCGTGTGCCTTAGACACTGTTTCGCAAGTGGTTTAGTATGAAACACCGTTTGGTTTCACTGCATCATTAGAAATGTTTGATCATCAATCCCGCATGTGTGCCAGAATGTGGTGTGTGCGATATGTTGCTACATCGCATACGATTACATTTGGTAATGCGTTTGCATCATGGCTCCCTATCCCTGACGGTTTTTGGGTCATGTGGGAAGGACCCCCCCCCCCTATCGCCCACATCGGTAAGGCGACGGTTTAAAATGCGGTTGCGGAAAGGGGCAAAAAGCGTTTGTATAGCAGCTCGCTGTACTAGTGGGCGTACCGCAAAATGGAGGAAACAGACTTCTGTTCGACTGCCTACGGTCGAAACAGGGTCATGTTGATCGGGAAGGGTTGGGCGTACCACAAAACAAAGGAAATAGACTTCTATCGAGCGCTTATGGTTGAAACGGTGTCCTGTTCAACGGGAGGGGTGTGGCGTACCACAAAACGGGACTCCACGGGCTACTGTTCATCCACCGTCTACTGCCTCGCTCCAGCCATCACAAACTACTGTTCATCCACCGTCAACTTCCTCCGGCCTCCACCTGCTATTGTTCATCCACTGCGACATCCTCCAGTCTCCACCAAGTACTATTCATTAATGGGCTAGTGCTCATCCAGCCTCCACTAGATACTGTTCATCCAGCCTTCATAGGGTCCTGTTCATCGATCCCCAACCGGCTGGGGCGTGGCGGCCTCCTCGGGGTCCTATTCATCCAGCATAACAATGGGGTCCTGTTTATCCAACCCCCACCAAAAACTGTTCATCCATATCCAACCAACTAGCTTGATTCACCATGTCTTGACTCGTTCCACGTATCACGCGCGCGGTAGCAACAGTCACTGTTCATTGAGAGGCAACCCAACACCAGTTGGCTATGTCTCGCACGGGGCTCGATCGGCTTCAGTAAGAGCAGCAGTGACCGCTCACTGGGGTTCAGTTAGTAGCAGCAGCGAAGGAATCACTCGGGTTTAGTCAGCAGCGAAGGGATCGACCACTCGCATTCAATAACATGTAGCTAGTGTAATCGCTTGGGTTCATTAAGAGAACGCTTGCTCGGGTTCAGTTATAGCCAACACCTAGCACACACACGCGTACATACGAGAGAAACGCGCAAACAACAGTGCATCTCTCGTCCCCGACCACCCACTGTAACCAGGAACTCCCCAAAATTTTCCTCGCCCCCACTTCTAAAATGATTTTTCCCGTCATGGACGGCCCGAAGAATGTCATGCAGGTGCGTCTCCGGCCCGGCCAAGACGAAAAGCCCATTTTCTGTCATGATTTTTTGTCATAGAAGTAGGAGCCAACCACATCTATGATGATACGTGTTTTTGTCACAATTATTGTCATAGAAGTGTCATAACCATGATAGAAAAAGTTTTTGTTCAGGCCATAATGTCACGAATGTGTCTTTTTTAGTGTTCCCACAAAATCGGCCAACAAGTTTGATACGTCCATTTTACATCATGTTTTCTTACTATGATTTATATTGTTTTTATGCATAATAATGCTTTCTGGAGTAATTCTAATGGCTTTTCTATCATAATATGCAAGGTTCACACAAAGAGGGAGAATACCGTTAAGTGGAATTCTGGACCTGAAAATGCTACGTCAGGCCACCTATTCTGCACAACTGCGAACGTGCTGAAACTTCAGTGATATTTTTATGGAATATATAAGAGTTATTGGAGCAAATAACTACCCTAGGGGTTCCACTAGGTGGGCACAACCCACCTGGGTGCGCCAGGGCCCCCAAGCGCGCCCTAGTGGGTTGTGCTCTCCTGGGCCCACCTCTGGTGCCCCTCTTCTGGTATATAAGTCATTTTACCTAGGAAAAAATAAGGAGAGGACTTTCGGGACAAAGCGCCGCCGTCTCAAGGCGGAAATTGGACAGGAGCACTTTTGCCCTCTGGCGGAGCGATTCCACCAGGGGAACATCCCTCCGGGAGGGGGAAATCATCGTCATCATCATAACCAACAACTCTTCCATCTTGGGGAGGGCAATCTCCATCAACATCTTCAATAGAACCATCTCCTCTCAAACCCTAGTTCATCTCTTGTGTTCAATCTTTGTACCGGAACCTTAGATTGGTGCTTGTGGGTGACTAGTAGTGTTGATTACATCTTGTAGTTGATTACTATATGGTTTATTTGGTGGAAGATTACATGTTCAGATCCATTATTCTATTTAATACACCTCTGATCTTGAGCATGATTATCATTTGTGAGTAGCTAATTTTGTTCTTGAGGTCACGGGAGAAACCTTGTTGGAAGTAATCATGTGAACTTGATATGTGTTCAATATTTTGATGGTATGTATGTTGTGATTCCCTTAGTGGCGTCATGTGAACGTCGACTCCATGGAACTTCACCTTATTAGGGCCTAAGGGAATGCATTGTGGTTGCGAGAGTGACAGGAGCTTAAACCGTAGTTTATGTGCTACTTTGGAAGGGACTGATTTGGATCCAAAAGTTTAATGCTATGGTTAGATTTTATCTTAATACTCTTCTCATAGTTGCGGATGCTTGCGAGGGGGTTAATCATAAGTAGGAGGTTTGTTCAAGTAAGAACATGACCTAAGCACTGGTCCACCCACATATAAAATTATCAAAGTAGCGAACATAAATCAAACCAACATGAGGAAAGTGACTAGATGAAATCCCCGTGTACCCTCAAGAATGTTTTGCTTATCATAAGAGACCATTTTGGCCTGTCCTTTGCCACAAAAGGATTGGGCTACCTTGCTGCACTTATGTTACTACTACTGTTACTTGCTCGTTACAAATTATCTTGCTATCAAACTACTTGTTACTTATAATTTTAGTGCTTGCAGAGAATACCTTGCTAAAAACTACTTGTCATTTCCTTCAGCTCCACGTTGGGTTTGACACTCTTACTTATCTAAAGGACTACGATTGGTCCCCTATACTTGTGGGTCATCAAGGCTCTTTTCTGGTGCAGTTGCCGGGGAGTGAATCGCTCTTGGTAACTGGAAATCGGTAAGGAAAAATTATCACTATGCGCTGAAATTTATTGTCACTTGTTACTATGGAGAACAATCCTTTGAAGGGTTTGTTCGGGGTATCTTCACCTCGTCCTGAACCACAATTAGCTGCCCCTCAACCTACTGCACCTACTTAAATATTTGTTATGAAATTCCTTCAGGTATGATAGAACAACTACTAGCTAATACTTATGCAGGAGATGGAACTGAACATCCTGATATGCACTTGATATATGTGGATGAAATTTGTGGATTATTTAAGTTTGCAGGTTTACCGGGAGATGAAGCTAAGAAGAAGTTTTCCCTTCATCTTTGAAGGGAAAAACATTGCCATGGTATAGGCTATGCAATCATTTGGATCTTGGAATTGGAATCGATTGAAATTGGAATTTCACCCAAAAAAATTATCCTATGCATCTAGTTCATCGTGATCGGAATTACATATATAGTTTTTGGCCTCGTGAACGAGAAAGTATCGCTCTAGCTTGGGGGAGGCTTAAGTCAATGTTATATTCATGCCACAATCATGAGCTCTTAAGAGAAATTATTGCTTAGAGTTTTTATGCTCAGCTTTCCCATGATGATCAATCCATGCTCGATAGTTCTTGTATTGGTTCCTTAATGACGAAGACTATTGAATTCAGGTGGGATCTTTTAGAAAGAATTAAACGCAACTCTGAAGATTGGGAACCCGGTGAAGGTAAAGAGTCATGTATTAAGCTTAAGTATGATTATGTTAAATCTTTTATGAATGTTGATGCTTTTCAAAAGTTTAGCACTAAATATGGACTTGATTCTGAGATAGTAGCCTCCTTTTGTGAATCATTCTCTACTCATGTTGACCTCCCTAAGGGGAAGTGGTTTAAATACCACCCACCTATTAAAGAAGAAATTTAAGAACCGATAATAGCTAAAGATGAAACTATTATTTATAATGTTGACCTAGTTGTTCCTACTGCTTATATTGAAAAACCACCTTTCCCTATTAGGATAAAGGAACATGCTAAGGTTTCAACTGTGGTTAATAAAAGTTATATAAGAGCACCTAAACATGCTGAACAAATTAAAGTAGAACCTAGCATTGCTATGGTTAATGATCTCTTGGTAGAAGATATAGATGGGCATGTTATTTACTTCTGTGATGGTGTTGCTAGAATTGCCAAACCAGATGAAAAGGATAAAACATAGACCTGTTGTTGGCATGCCTGTTGTCTCAGTCAAAATAGGAGATCACTATTATCATGGTTTATGTGACTTAGGTGCTAGCGTGAGTGCTATTCCTTTTACCTTATATCAAGAAATTATGAATGATATAGCACCTGCTGATATAGAAGACATAGATGTTATACTATTAAACTTGCTAATAGAGACACCATCACACCACTTGGGATTGTTACATATGTTGAAGTCTTGTGTGGGAAAATAAAATATAGTACTGATTTTCTTGTTCTTGGTTCCCCACAAGATGACTTTTGTCCCATTATCTTCAGTAGACCTTTCTTAAACACCGTTAATGCTAAAATAGATTGTGAGAAACAAACCGTCGGTGTTAGTTTGGGTGACGAGTCCCAAGAGTTTAATTTTTCCAAGTTCAATAGGAAGCATCATAAGAAAGGACTGCCTGGTAAGGATGAAATAATTGGTCTTGCTTCTATTGCCGTGTCTCCTAGTGATCCACTAAAACAATATTTCCTAGACCATGGAAATGATATGCATATGCATGAGAGAAACGAGATAGATAAATTGTAACATCCCAAATTTTCAATTTGGTATGTTATACATAGGTCATCAATTTCATATCATATTTATTGCATTTTTGGTTGATCATAGAAATTCTAAGAAACTCAAGGACCCACAGAGAGAGTTGGGGATTTCGTTATTTTCATATTTGAGTTTTTCTCAAATTTTGAAAATAGGATCATTTGGTTTTAATCATTTTCTCTTTGAATATTTCCAATGTTAAAATAAAAGAGAGGAGATAAAATGACTTCTCCAAAATAAAAGAAATATTGGAGGAAAAATGTTAAAATTAAATAAGAATTTTATTTGGACTTTTGTTGCTACTTTATTTGAATTAGGAAAAAAATGTGTTTTCCAAAATTGCACTAGTAGCTCAAATAAATGTTCACTTTGTCCGCAATATTATTAGAGGACCGTGAAAATTTATTTCAGGATATTTGGACTCCGTTTAGTATTTCTTTTGTTTTTTTTTCCGCATCAGATTTTCTTTTTAAAAACAAAACAAAAAACAAAGCACCGACCTAATGGGCTGAGCCCGACCCGGACACCGCCCGAGCGACCTTTATAAGGGCGAGGCCCGACCCCGCCAGCCCAAGCCACCCTGCCGCCTCGAGACGCGCGCCACCGCCACCCGACGCCGTCACCTCCCCGTCGCGCCGCCGCCCAGTGGTTGCCAGGGCACCTGGAGAATCCAGTGTTGTCCTAGGATATCCTGGAGTACACGTGTGATCATCCTACGGTTCGCCACCCAGGCTCAAAGGGATCATAAGATTATTCATGCTAGAAACTTCCGTGTGCAGCCAAGCCAATATGGGCTCTAGCATAGTTGAATAAGTTGTGTGACCTTTTTCAGTGGTAGACTAGCAGATGTAGGGGATGTAGGTGGTACTGTCTACCCAGAGTAAAGTGTTAATACTTCTGAAAGACTGTGTCTCGATCATCCATTTCTCAAACATCATGAAGTGCGAGAAATTCAATGGAGGAGATCGAGACTTGTGGGGAAAAGTGCGCAAACCTCTGCAGAGTGTACAAACTAATCATGATTAGTCGTGTCCCCGGTTATGGACATATTGAGTATCTAGTTTCTGGATTATCATGTTGATCTCATCACTCTAAATTAATTTTATTGGGTTAATTGATGTTGCTTAATTGGGATTCAGTTGGAGGAACCTTCTCAATGTTTAACAACCACCATGATAGTTAAATAAAATTTATTCCTTTGTTGTAGGAAAAAATTGGCTTTATGCAAAACTGTAACCATAAAGCTTTCCACTAGCAATATATGCATGTAGTGATAACATTTTCCTGTTCATTACTCTATGTGTTGCATTGCCAGCATATTCCATGTGCTGACCCGTTTCGGGCTGCAACATATCATGTTGCAGACTTTTCAAATGACGAGTAAGGTACCATAGGTCGTTGTCGTTCACTCACCTATGCCGTTGAAGTTGATGGACTCACTTTATCTTCCAAGCCTTCCACTGTTATTTTTCTTAGATGGCATGAAGCCATATTATTGTAATAAGTTCTCTTTTGAGACATTCGATGTAATAAGTGTGTGATTGAAACTCTGTTATAAATCCTCAAGTACTATGCGTGTCAGCATTACCGATCCAGGGATGACATTGATGCATAGAGACTAGACTGTTTGAGGTCTAGTCGCTACATAAATTTTCTTTGAACAATGACCTCTTCTTAAACACAATTTTCCTATTGAAACTCTAGGAGGTCCTCCTCCACCTAAAGGTGATCCTATGTTGGAATTAAAACAATTGCCAGACACTTTGAACTATGCTTATCTTGTTGAGAAAAAGATATATCATGTTATTATTAGTGCTAACCTTTCAGAACATGAAGATGAAAGATTATTGAAAATTCTGAAGAAGCACCGAGCTGCTATTGGATATACTCTTGTTGATCTTAAGGGCATTAGTCCCACTCTCTATCAGCACAAGATTAATATGGAACCTGATGCTAAACCCGTTTTTGATCACCAATGATGTTTAAATCCTAAAATGAAAGAAGTGGTAAGAACTGAAATACTGAAACTTCTGGATGCAGGTATAACTTATACTATAGCTGATAGTAGATGGGTAAGTCCTGTTCATTGTGTCCCTAAGAAGGGAGGTATTACTGTTGTTCCTAATGATAAAAATGAACTTATTCCATAAAGAATTGTCACTTGTTATAGAATGGTAATTGATTTTTGGAAATTAAATAAAGCAACTTGAAAAGATCATTACCCTCTACCTTTTATTTATGAAATGCTAGAAAGGCTATCTAAGCACACACACTTTTGTTTTCTCGATGGATATTCTGGTTTTTCTCAAATACCTGTTTCACAACCTAATCAAGAGAAAACCACCTTTACTTGTCCTTTTGGAACATATGCTTATAGACGTATGCCTTTTGGCTTATGCAATGCACCTACTACCTTTCAAAGATGTATGACTGCTATATTCTCTGTTTTTTGCGAAAAGATTGTTGCAGTTTTCATGGATGATTATTCTGTCTATGGAACTTCTTTTGATGATTGCTTAAGCAACCTTGATCGCGTTTTGCAGAGATGCAAGCAGACTAATCTTGTCTTCAATTGGGAGAAGTGCCACTTTATGGTCAATGAATGTATTATCTTGGGACATAAAATTTCTGAACGAGGTATTGAGGTGGATAAAGCTAAAGTTGATGCAATTGAGAAAATGCCATGTCCCAGAGATATTAAAGGTATTCGTAGTTTCGTCGGTCATGTTGGTTTCTATAGGAGATTTATTAAAGACTTCTCTAAAATTTCTAGGCCTCTTACAAATCTTTTACAAAAGGATGTTCCATTTGTTTTTGATGATGATTGTGTAGAAGCCTTTGAAACACTTACGAAAGCCTTAATTTCTGCACCTATTGTTCAACCACCTGATTGGAACTTGCCTTTTGAAATTATGTGTGATGCTAGTGATTATGCTGTTGGTGCTGTTCTAGGACATAGAGTTGATAATAAATTAAATGTTATTCATTATGCTAGTAAAACTCTAGTGAGTGCCCAAAGAAATTATGCTACTACTCAAAAAGAATTTTTAGCAGTGGTGTTTGCTTGTGATAAATTCAGATCTTACATTGTTGATTCTAAAGTTATTGTTCACGCTGACCATGTTGCTATAAAATATCTTATGGAAAAGAAATATGCTAAACCTAGACTCATTAGGTGGGTTCTCTTGCTACAAGAGTTTGACTTGCATATCACTGATAGAAAAAGAGCTGAGAACCCCGTAGCCGATAACTTGTCTAGGTTAGAGAATATTCTTGATGACCCACAACCTATTAATGATAGTTTTCCTGATGAGCAATTAGCTGCAATAAATGTTTCTCATAACACTCCTTGGTATGATGACTATGCTAATTACATTGTTGCAAAATACATACCACCTAGCTTCACATACCAACAAAATAAAAACTTCTTCTATGATTTAAGACATTACTTTTGGGATGACCCACATCTTTATAAACAAGGAGTAGATGGTATTATTAGACGTTGTGTACCTGAGCATAAACAGGGACAAATCGTATGAAAATGTCAGTCCAAAGCTTATGGAGGGCATCATGCAGGAGACATAACTTCTCACAATGTATTGCAATCTGGTTTGTATTGGCCTACTCTCTTCAAGGATGCCCGTAAGTTTGTTTTATCTTGTGATGAATATCAAAGAATCAGTAATACTGGTAAGCGTCAAGAAATGCCTATGAATTATTCACTTGCTATTGAACCATTTGATGTTTGGGGTTTTGATTACATGGGACCTTTTCCTTCCTTTAATAGGCATACACATATTTTGATTGCTATTGATTATGTTACTAAGTGGGTAGAAGCTATTCCAACTAGTAGTGCTGATTACAACACCTCTATTAAAATGCTTAAGGAAGTTATTTTCCCAAGGTTTGGAGTCCCTAGATATTTAATGGCTGAAGGTGGTTCACACTTTATTCATGGTGCTTTCCGTAAAATGCTTGCTAAGTATGATGTCAACCATAGATTTGCACCCCCTATCATCCTTAGTATAGTGGTCAAGTTGAACTTAGCAATAGAGAAATAAAATTAATTTTACAAAAAACTATAGATAGGCCCCGAAAGAATTGGTTTAAGAAATTAGATGATGCACTTTGGGCTTACAGAACAGCATGTAAAAATCCTATGGGTATATCTCCTAATAAAATGATTTATGGAAACGCTTGTCATTTGCCTCTTGAGTTAGAACATAAAGCATATTGGGCAATTAAAGAACTCAACTATGATTTCAAACTTGTCGGTGAAAAGAGGTTATTTGGTACTAGCTCACCAGATGAATGGAGAACCCAAGCCTATGAGAATGCCAAGTTATTTAAAGAAAAATTTAAAAGATGGCATGATAAAAGAATCCAAAAGCATGAGTTCAAAGCTGGAGAATATGTTCTTTTGTACAACTCTTGTTTCAGATTCTTTGCAAGAAAACTCCTCTCCAAATGGGCAGGACCCTATGTTATCGAGGAGGTTTATCGATCTGGAGCTATCAAAATAAATTATGCCGAAGGCACTAACCCGAAGGTCGTCAATGGGCAAAGAATAAACATTATATCTCAGGTACGCCCATTAATGTTGAAAGCAATATCATACAAACTATGACACCGGAAGAACACATAAAGGAAACCTTCTGGAACACTCCAGAATCGTGAAAAAAGAGGAGGTACATGATACGGTAAGTAAATGGACTCCAAAAAATCCGGAAAAGTATTTTCTATCAGTTTTGGAATATATTAAAAATTAGGAAAATAAGAAACAACCAGGAGGGTAACCCTGGTGGGCACAAGATATCAGGGCATGTCTGGCTTGCCAGGCGTGCCCAGGTGGGTTGTGCCCACCTCGGGTACCTTTCGGAGTCTGTTTTCTCCTGTTTTCTTGTTTCCCAAGATAAAAAATCTTTATATACCCCGAACCTATTGACCACTATATCGCAGAGAAATTTTCAGTTTTCTTTTCTTGCAGTTTTCTACGAGATCCATCAAGGCTAGCATCATGTCTTCTTTCCCCACCAACAGCGTAGAAGAGGATGCTTCGTTGTTGAAGATTGAACTGAAGAGAGAAGAGCCCGAAGAAACTTTCAAGGTGGACAAGAGCAAGGAAGCTGTCGGAGATCAAACTCCGAGAGTGGAGCAGGCCTTGCCCGTGGAGAAATAAGAAGATATCCTCCAACCATATTATGAATACCTCACTCCCACTGAGATTGAAGCCTTTAGGATCATCAAAACGGTTCTTGTTCAAAACAAATATCTCACTCGTGAAAATATTTTATTGCAAGAGCACATCATTACCCTTCGGAGCATCATCCGAAGATTGGAGTATCTTTTGAGCCTGAAGGAGAAGAAGGATAAACCCTCTACTTCATCACCACCTGCTCCTTCTTCATCACCAAAGGAGACTTGAGTATCGGGTACGGGCACTACCCTTGGCTTATGTCAAGCTTGGGGGAGGTGCACCGATATCGTATCACCTCCACTATCTTTTGAGTTTACTTATCTTAGTTCGATCCTAAGTTATCTTTTGCTTTAGTTGAATAAAAGTTTAATTTGATCCTTTCTTTTCGAGTGTTTTCTTAGTGATCTATCCTTGTAATCGTGTGCGAGATATATAATAAAGTTTACTTTGATTTTGTTTTCTTTACTTTCATGTTCAATAAAAAGAAAGGAAATAAATGAGAAAGATCATATGCTAATCTTATTGTCAGTAATGACATCACATAAGGAAGAGTATAAGTAGAAAAGTTTATTGGAGATTTACAAACATAGCTATGGTCAATGATGCAATTCATGAAAGAGTTAATAAGGGAAGATAAGATTCACATGCAAATACACTATCTTGAACATCTTTTATGAGTGTGAGCCCCCATCAAAATATTATATGCAAAAAATGTTGACGTTGGACAAGGAAGACAACGTAATGATTTATGTTTGTTCATATTCACATAGAATTTATATTGTCATAGTTCCTTTAAAATGTGGTGCTTGCCCCCCATCTTTGCTAGCCAAAATATCCGCAGTAAGTAGAGACACTACTTGTGCATCCAATACCCTTAAACCCAAATCTTGTTTTGAGAGTCCACCATACCTACCTATGGATTGAGCAAGATCCTTCAAGTAAGTTGTCATCGATGCAATAAGGCAAAAAAAATTGCTTCTAAAAGTGTTGGATCATTTAGTGTAAGAGAAAATTGAGCGTTGTATGAACTTGTGATGGCAAAGAATAAAAGCAACATACTGCATAATAAAGGTTTCTATCATAAGGGGTAATATAACGTGACGTTCTTTTGCACTAAGCCATTGAGCATACAACCAAAAAGCACATGGCAACCTCTACTTCCCTCTGCGAAGGACCTATCTTTTACTTTTATGTATTTACTTTTATGCAAGAGTCAAAGTATTTCTCTCTCTAACTTTTTATTTTTTCTGTTGGCAAGCACCATGTGGCAAGGAAAGATCTAGTCACATATATCCAGTTGTATATGAGTGGGCATGAGTTATTATTGTTGGCATCACCCTTGAGGTGAATACGTTGGGAGGTAAGCCCCTATCTTTCTATGTGTCCGGTTGAAACTTTTTGCTCATGTGTATGCGGTGAGTGTTATCAATCATAGAAGACTATATGATGGTTGAGTATGTGGACTTGCCATAAGGCTCCGATACGCGACCCTTCCTGAAAAGATGATGAATTGTAGTTGCAAAGTTGACTAAGAACATAGTTTGTTGTTTTCAATAGAGTTTATGCTTTATATTTCGAGGTTAAAGTCTGTTGCTTGTGATGAATTGTTACTTGTTCATGAGAAGTTATATGATAAGAGTTATATGATAAAGTTTTATGTTAAAGTTTTTTGCTGTTACAATAATTTAGATGATGCTGATATGTCTGTATTTTGTTTTTACCGACACCTCTCTCTCTAAGAATGTGGACATGGTTTTTGATTTTGGTTTCGCTTGAGGACAAGCAAGGTCTAAGCTTGGGGGAGTTGATATTTCCATTATGCGTCATGTTTTCCTACTATTATATATATTGTTTTCATGCATAGTAATGCTTTTTGGAGTAATTCTAATGCCTCTTCTCTCATAATATGCAAGGTTCACACAAAGAGGGAGAATACTGGCAGCTTGAATTCTGGACCTGAAAAAGCTATATCAGGCCACCTATTCGTCACAACTCCAAATTAGCTAAAACTTCACGGAGATTTTTATGAAATATATAAGAATTATTGGAGCAAAATAACTACCAGAGGGGTCCCACCAGGTGGGCACAACCCACCTGGGCACGCCAGGGCCCCCAGGCGCGCCCTGGTAGGTTGTGCCCTCGTCGGCCCACCTCCAGTGCCCCTCTTCTGGTATATAAGTCACTTTGACCTAGAAAAAAAATATGGAGAGGACTTTCGGGACAAAGCGCCGCCGTCTCGAGGCGAAACTTGTGCAGGTGCAATTTTGCCCTCCAGCGTAGCGATTTCACCGGGGGAACTTCCCTCTCGGAGGGGGAAATCGTCATCGTCATAATCACCAACAACTCTCCCATCTCGGGGAGGGAAATCTCCATCAACATCTTCAACAACACCATCTCCTCTCAAACCCTAGTTCATCTCTTGTGTTCAGTATTTGTACCTGAACCTTAGATTGGTGCTTGTGGTAGACTAGTAGTGTTGATTACATCTTGTAGTTGATTACTATATGGTTTATTTGGTGGAAGATTATATGTTCAGATACATTATGCTATTTAATACCCCTCTGATCTTGAGCATGATTATCATTGTGAGTAGTTACTATTGTTCTTGAGGTCACGAGAGAAATCTTGTTGCAAGTAATCATGTGAACTTGATATGTGTTTGATATTTTGATGGTATGTATGTTGTGATTCCCTTAGTGGTGTCATGTGAACGTCGACTACATGGCACTTCACCTTATTAGGGCCTAAGGGAATGCATTGTGGAGTAGTATTAGATGATGGGTTCCGAGAGTGACGGAAGCTTAAACCCTAGTTTATGCGCTACTTCGTAAGGGACTAATTTGGATCCAAAAGTTTAATGCTATGGTTAGATTTTATCTTAATACTTTTCTGTAGTTGCAGATGCTTGCGAGGGGGTTAATCATAAGTGGGAGGTTTGTCCAAGTAAGAACAACACCTATGCACCGGTCTACCCACATATCAAATTATCAAAGTAGCGAACACAAATCAAACCAACATGATGAAAGTGACTAGATGACATTCCCATGTACCCTCAAGAATGGTTTGCTTATCATAAGAGACCGTTTTGGCCTGTCCTTTGCCACAAAAGGATTGGGCTACCTTATTGCACTTTTGTTACCATTTATCATTACTTGCTCATTACAAATTATCTTGCTATCAAACTACTCGTTACTTATAATTTCAGTGCTCGCAGAGAATACATTGCTGAAAACTACTTGTCATTTCCTTCTACTCCTCGTTGGGTTCGACACTCTTACTTATCAAAAGGACTACGATTGATCCCCTATACTCGTGGGTCATCAAGGTTCTTCTCTAAGATTGTAGGATGAGATTGTTGGGTCAGTTATGTGCTCAAATGTCTGTAATGCCCTTGACTGAAATTGAACTAAACATGCCTGTAATACACAATTTGTTCTATTTGAATCATTTGTACGTTCAAAACATCCAACTTATAGACTAATTTTTTTAAAATGTCACAAACAACATACCACAAAATATTAGGACAGAAAAAACAATCGTTAGAATCGACGAGTTGTTTCCTCTATAGTGCATACAGTATATTGCTGGACTTCACCATAGATAAACAGAAACGTTCACTACCTTCTTCTTCCTCTGACTCTTCTCTCTCCTGCTCCAAACACAACATTCAAACCTTCATATTCATACAAATCAACAACGGATCTCGTGGTTGTTCATTAAAATGGATTCCACATGCTAGCTGGTGGCCGCTGTTCAGATCTATGGTAGGGTGCGTTGACTGCAAATTAAAATTTTCCTACACACGAAACAACCAAGAACATGCTACGGGAGATGGATCACAGACTGTTACCACTATACATGCAGTGCCGTGTAGCGGAAGAAGAGTTGGGGGAGCGCATCCGCGTGGGTCGTGTCCTCCTCGTCCAATCTCCCTCAAACAACCGATCGTCGGGTCCCATGAACAGGTTCGTCGGAGCGGGGCAAGTGTAACGCCTCTAATGGTATCTGCGCGTGCAAGAGGAACACTGTGTGGGAGACTGCTAGGTCCAATTACATAGTCAGCGGTGAGTGGAGGTGGCTATTCGTAACACATGCAAACCCTAGTAACAACACCGAAGCGATCAATTGCATGAGTGTGCCACACCCCCACTTTACATAGGCATCCATCGCGGGCTCAACACTTGAGCCTTGCACAGATCCTAAAGCCCAAATATTGTTCGGCCTGGATCCGAATTACATCTGACTCGTGGAGTTGGATCGGGCCTCACATGTTCCTTCCCTTAAGTACGCAACCCCTTAGGTTGTCGTTCACTTGGTGGCGAGTCAGATCACATCTGACTCGTCTAGCCGGTAGTGGCCTCTAGCAAAGCATGCCGACTCCAAGTGTCCGATGAAGCTGGTTAGGAGAACATGTACAACGTGTCACACTTCTATTCCCTTTGACACAATATATGTTGTCGGGCTCAAGGCGAGTCTGTCATCATTGTGCTAGGCCGACCTCTTTCTTGTTCCAGTGAGGCCGACCACAAACCGGATTATCTCATAATCCTTATCGCATGTCCATGCTTATCTTGGTTGGATCACACGAGGGGCCAGAGTATATCTCTCCTGATCTGAGGGACAAATCCCATCTTGCTCGACCATGTCTTGCAACATGGGTCTAGACAAACCTGAAACCTACCTTTGTAACTACCCAGTCATGAAGCAACGTTTGGTCAGCCCAAAGCAGGTCTGTCGCCATCGCGAGTACATGCGCCAGCTCAGGTCTTAGGACATATAGAATGTATGTTGTACTAGAGACTCACAGATGACATATCGCTATGTCTCATAGTTGGTTATGTATGACTTGGACCTTATCTCGACTCGGATCCGACTACGTCGAATCTGACCAGATCCTTCCGAGTCCATATTATCTGGCTAGCATCCAATCCTCCATGGCTAGTGAGACCGAGCCATCCACCGTGTCATATGCTAGTCTAGTCGGTTGCACGCCCACACAACCCTTTCGACTAGGGACCTTTTAGGAGAGTCATCATACAATGTATAGTCCCACAAACAAGTCATGTACTTCTCAATACACATCACTAATAACATCCAAGGACTATCTTTATTCATAAACACATAGGAAATATCATCATACATGATTGCTTCTAGGGCATATCTCCAACAATCTCCCACTTCCACTAGAGTCAATCAAATAGACATCGTATGCCCATAGATCTAACATGCCCCTCATGCTTGGGTTGTGGAAGCGGCTTAGTCAGCGGATCTGCAATATTTGCATCTGTGTGAATTTGGCATAACTCTATATCACCACTCTTTATGATCTTTCTTATCAGGTGATATTTCCGATCTATGTGTCTAGTCTTGTGTTGATTACTTAGCTCCTTGGCTTGTGCGATGGCACTAGAATTATCACCGTAAAGGTCCAATGGTTTTACTGAGGCTGGGAAAATAACAAGATCATCCAGAAAGTTCTGGATCCAAACACCTTCCTTTGCAGCTTCACAAGCCGCAATGTATTCGACTTCTATGGTAGAATCGGCCACCGTATCTTTCTTGCAACCCGTCCAGCTCACTGCTTCTCCATTCACGACATACACGAATTCGGACTCTGATCGACAATCATCTCTGTCGGTTTGGAAACTAGCATTGGCATAACCCTTTACGCATAGCTCCTCCTCACCTCCTTAAACTAGAAACATTGCCTTAGTCCTTTTCAAGTACTTTAGGATATTCTTCACCGCCGCCTAGTGACTCTCACCAGGGTTGGCCTCGTATCTGCTTGTTAGGCTTATTGCAAAAGCAACATCTGGCCTAGTACATATCATGGCATACATGATGGTTCCGATTGCCGAGGCTTACCGAATCCTACTCATCCTGCTTCGCTCATCATATGTCCAAGACTCTGAGTCTCGCTTAGCCTTATACCATGTGAGACTGTCAAGAACCCTTTCTTGGCCTCACTCATGTTGAATGGCTTGAGCACTTTATCTATGTACGTGCTCTGGCTCAAAGCAAGCAGCCTCCTTGATCTATTTCTATAGATCCTAATGCCCAATATGTAAACTGCTTCACCGAGGTCCTTCATTGAAAACTTGCCATTCAGTGACTCCTTCACCGAGTTCAGCATCGAAACATTATTTTCGACAAGTAGTATGTTATCCACATACAAGATCAGAAACACTATCGAGCTCCCACTTAACTGCTTGTATAAACAAGCGTCCTCTTTTCTTTTGATGAAACTGAGACTAGTGACGACCTCATCAATGCAAATATTCCAGCTCTGAGATGCTTATGTCAACCCATAAATGGATCTCTTGAGCTTGCATACCTTACTAGCGCTAGTCGGATCGATAAAACCCTCGGGTTGTATCATATACACGTCCTCGGTTAAATTTCCATGAAGGAAGCCATTTTGACATCCATGTGTTATATCTCATAGTCGAAATATGCATCTATAGCTAGTACGATCCTCACCGACTTCAGCACCGCTACAGGTGAGTAGATATCATCATAGTCAATTCCTTGAACTTGTCCTTAACCTTTTGCGACAAGCCGAGCTTTTCGGATCTGAACATTTCCATCCACGTCGGTTTTGTTCTTAAAGACCCATTTGCAGCCAATGGCCTTTATGCCAGGTGATGTCCCACAAGTATAGGGAATCTATTGCAGTCCTTTCGCTAAGTAAGAGTGTCGAACCCAGCGAGGAGCAGAAGGAATGACAAGCGGTTTTCAACAAGGTATTCTCTACAAGCATTGAAATTATCGGCAATAGATAGTTTTGTGATAAGATAATTCGTAACAAGTAACAAGTAACAAGTGTAACAAAGGTGCAGCAAGGTGACCCAATCCCTTTTGTAGCAAAGGATAAGCCTGGACAAACTCTTATATAAAGCAAAGCGCTCCCGAGGACACATGCGAATTATCGTGAAGCTACTTTTCATCTTGCTCATATGATTCGCGTTCGTTACTCTGATAATTTGATATGTGGGTGGACCGGTGCTTGGATGCTGTCCTTACTTGGACAATCCTCCCACTTATGGTTAACCCTTCTCGCAAGAATCTGCAACTACGAAAGAAGAATTAAGATAAACCTAACCACATCATGAAACATATGGATCCAAATCAGCCCCTTGCTAAGCAACACATAAACTAGGGTTTAAGCTTCTGTCACTCTAGCAACCCATCATCTACTTGTTACTTCCCAATGCCTTCCCCTAGGCCCAAATCATGGTGAAGTGTCATGTAGTCGATGTTCACATAACACCACTAGAGTAAAGACAACATACATCTCATCAAAATATCGAACGAATACCAAATTCACATGATTACTTATAACAAGACTTCTCCCATGTCCTCAGGAACAAATGTAAATACTCACAAAGCATATTCATGTTCAAGATCAGAGGAGTATTGAATATCAGTAAGGATCTAAACATATGATATTCCACCGAATAAACCAACTATCATCAACTACAAGGAGTAATCAACACTACTAGCAACCCACATTTACCAATCTGAGGTTTTGAGAGAAAGATCGGATACAAGAGATGAACTAGGGTTTGAGATGAGATGGTGCTGGTGAAGATGTTGATTGAGATTGACCCCCTCTCGATGAGAGGATCATTGGTGATGATGATGGCTTCGATTTCCCCCTCTGGGAGGGAAGTTTCCCTGGCAGAACAACTCCGCCGGAGCCGTAGATTGCTTCTACCCAGGTTTCCCCTCGAGACGGCGATGCTTCATCCCGAAAGCTTCCTTATGATATTTTTCCAGGTCAAAAGACACCATATAGCAGAAGATGGGCACCAGGGACCTGCCAGGGGGCCACAAGCCCTAGGGGCGCACCCCTAGGCTTGTGGCCACCTGGTGGGCCCCTTGTGGTATTTTCTTTGCCCAATATTTTTTATATATTCCAAAATAATTCTTCGTAAATTTTCAGGACTTTTGGAGTTGTGCACAATAGGTCTCTCAGATTTGCTCCTTTCCGGTCAAGAATTCCAGCTGCCGGCATTCTCCCTCTTTGTGTAAACCTTGTAAAATAAGAGAGAAAATGCATAAGTATTGTACCACAATGTATAATAACAGCCCACAATGCAATAAATATCAATATAAAAGCATGATGCAAAATGGATGTATCAACTCCCCCTAGCTTAGACCTCGATTGTCCTCAAGCAACAACCGAAATCGATAAATGTGGTCCACATGTTTAGAGATAGAGGTGTCAATAAAATAAATTATGGACATGAGGGCGTCATGATCATCTTCAGAACAACAACATGTTGTCTTATAATTTCTCATGCTAAAGTGATAATTCATTCACAAGGTAAAGTATGAATAGAAAACTTTATTGAAAACTAACAAACTATGATCTCAGTCATTGAAGCAATTGCAATTTATCATAATATTGGAAAGAGTCAATGTAAGAGCATTTGTATAGAAAGTCCACATACTCAACCATCTTTAGTCTTTCATAATTGCTAACACTTCCAGGATACTTATTAGTTCGAAGTTTCAATCGGACACAGAGAAACATAGGGGCTTATAATTTCGCCTCCCAACTATTTACCTCAAGGGTAATGTCAACAATAATACTTTATAATAACTTACATTCGAGTGGATATATATATATATATATATATATATATATACACACACATCTGGATCTTCCCCAACATATAGTGCTTGCCAAAAAGAAAAAGTGTAAAAAGGAAAGGTGAAGATCACCATGACTCTTGTTGGGAGAAGATAAATAAAAGATAGGCCCTTCGCAGAGGGAACCAGAGGTTTTCATGCACTTTTATGGTTGGATGCACAAAATCTTAATGCAAAAGAACGTCACTTTATATTGCCACTTGTGATAGAGAACTTTATTATGCACTCTGTCGCTTTTATTTCTTCCATATCACAAGTTCGTATAAAGCTTATTTTCCTCACACTAAAAGATCATACATATTTAGAGAGCAATTTTTATTGCTTGCACCGATGACAACTTACTTGAAGGATCTTACTCAATCCATAGGTAGGTATGGTGGCCTTTCATGGCAAAACTGGGTTGAGGGATTTTGATGCACAAGTAGTATCTCTACTTCGTGCAAAATATTTGGCTAGCATAGGATGGGAAGCAAGTACAACATGTTGGAGGATCCATGACAATATAACTTCTATTTGGATATAAAGAAACATACACCATTATGTTTTCTTCCTTGTCCAACATCAACCTTTTAGCATATAATATTTTAATGAGTGCTCACAATCATAAAAGATGTCCAAGATAGTGTATTTATATGTGAGACCTCTCTTTCTTTATGACTTCCTATTAATTGAAATAATGACCAAAAATATGTTTGTCAACTATCTACAAACTTTATTCATCATACTACTTGTATGTGAAGTCATCACTCTCCATAATACCATTATATAATCTTTGATTTCTTTTATTTTGTTCTTTTTCTTTTTCTCAAGATCATAGCAAGAAAGCAAAGCCCTCAACTCAAAACTACTCTTTATTGTATAACTCACAGACTTGATCACATAGATAGAGCACAAGGCAAAACTCAAAGCTAGATCATACTAAAAGCTTTTATTGTACTAGATCAAGATAATACCAAAAGGGTTGAACTAAGAAAAATGATAAAGCTAAAGATGTGATGGTGATACGATACCGGGCACCTCCCCCAAGCTTGTCAACAGCCAAGGGAGTGACCATACCCGTATACTCAATTTTCCTTCTTCGGAAGTGGTGATGATGGAGTTGATGATGTTGTGGGCTTGTCCTCAATCTTCAAGGCCATAGGTTCACCATCGTAGAAAGATGAACGAGTCTCCGAGATCCTCAAATCTGCACCCAAACTCATCCTCTTAAATCTGTATTCATATTCATAGTTTTGGTTTTGCAGGTCATAGATTTGGGCTCAGAGATGCTCGATTTTCTCATGAAGCTTGAAGATGGCCTCTCAGATGTTCTTGGCGTCTAGCTTGTGGTCACGGGTATAGTCCGTGATCATGGAGTGGTTGGCATTGAGTCCACGTTCCACCATCCCTTGGCACTTGGAGACTTGCTGCTCCATTGCTTCGAACCTTGTCTCCACGCTCCCAGTCTTCCTTGGCCCTTGAACACTGCGGATGTGCAGCACCCTCTCATGCATCTCAATGGTTTGAGGGTGTTGCAGCACCTCCGCAAGGTAGGGGTTGATAACCATCTCGAAGAACTTGTCCTTCGGAGCACTCAGGGACGTCATAGCGATCTAGAACTGTCAAGAAAACAACTCGAAACAAAAACATGGGATTTTGCCATGGTATGGTGGTCAAAACCTTCAGGAGATTATATAATGAATTTTTACTAACCAAAAGGAGTATTTTGCAAGAAAACGGAGTCTAGAGGGCACACGAGGTGGCCACAAGCCAGGGAGGCGCACCCAGGGGTAGGGCGCGCCCCTAGGGCTTCTCGCCTCCTCGTGCACTTTTAGAACTACCTTTTATTTTTCTAACTTTTTAAAAAATTCAAAACAAAGTAAAATGGCCATTAGAAAAGTTTTGGAGTCGATTTACTTACTGTAGCACATACCTATTTCTTTTCGGAGTCTGAAACGTTCTAGTGGATATACCTTATGTACTCCTCAGGTGTTATGGTATCAATGATATTGGTTTCAACATTTATGGGAGTACCTGAGATATAATGTTTGATTCTTTGCCCGTTTACCACCTTCGGGTTGGTGCCCTCGGCGTTGTTAATCTTGATGGCACCAGAACGATAAACTTCCTTGATAATGTAAGGGCCTTCCCATTTAGAGAGAAGCTTCCCTGCAAAAAAACATAAGCGAGAGTTGTATAGCAAGACATAGTCACCTACATTAAATTCACGATTTTGTATCCTTTTGTCATGCCATCTTTTAACTTTTTATTTAAACAACTTGGCATTCTCATAGGCTTGGGTTCTCCATTCATCAAGGGAGCTAATGTCAAATAACCTCTTCTCACCGGCAATTTTGAAATCATAGTTGAGCTCTTTAATTGCCCAATAAGCTTTATGTTCTAGTTCAAGAGGTAAGTGACATGCTTTTCCATAAACCATTTTATATGGAGACATACCCATAGGTTTTTTATAAGCAGTTCTATAAGCCCATAATGCATCATCAAGTTTCTTAGACCAATTCTTTCTAGATCTATTAACAGTGTTTTGCAAAATCAACTTTATTTCTAAGTTACTTAATTCTACTTGAGCACTAGACTGAGGATGATATGGATATGCAATTCTATGGTTAACATCATATTTAGCAAGCAATTTATGGAAAGCACCACGAATAAAGTATGAACCACCATCGGTCATAAATATCTAGGGACTCCAAACCTCGGGAAAATAACTTTTTTATGCATTTTAATGGAGGTGTTATGATGAGCACTACTAGTTGGAATAACTTAAGCCCACTTAGTAACATAATTCACAACAACCAAAATATGTGTATACCCATTAGAGGAAGGAAAAGGTCCCATATAATCAAATCCCCAAACATCAAATGGTTCAATAACAAGTGAATAATTCATAGGCATTTCCCGATGTCTACTAATATTACCAGTTATTTGACATTCATCAGAAGACAAGACAAACTTAAGAACATCCTTAAAAAGAGTAGGCCAATAAAAACTAGATTGTAATACCTTGTGTGCAGTTCTATCTCCAGCATGGTGTCCTCTGTAGGCCTCGGAGTGACACTTGCATAGGATCTGTTCCTGTTCATGCTCAGGTACACAATGTCTAATAACACCATCTACTCCTTCCTTATAAAGGTGTGGGTCATCCCAGAAGTAATGTCTTAAATCATAGAAAAACTTTTTTTGTTGGTATGTGAAGCTAGGTGGTATAAATTTAGCAACAACATAATTGGCATAATCAGCATACGAAGGAGCACTACGAGAAGCATTTTTGACAGCTTATTGTTCATCAGGAAAGCTATCATCAATAGGTAGTGGGTCATCAAGAACATTTTCTAACCTAGACAAGTTGTCTGCTACGGGGTTCTCAGCTCCCTTTCTATCAATAATATGCAAATCAAATTCTTGCAGCAAGAGAACCCATCTAATAAGTCTAAGTTTAGCATCTTTCTTTTCCATAAGGTATTTAATAGAAGCATGATCGGCATGAACAGTCACTTTGGAATCAACAATATAAGATCTGAACTTATCACAAGCGAAGACAACTGCTAAAAATTCTTTTTCAATAGTAGCATAATTTCTTTGAGCATTGCCTAGAGTTTTACTAGCATAATGGATAACATTTAATTTCTTATCAACCCTTTATCCTAGAACAGCACCAACGGCAGAATCACTAGCATCACATATAATCTCAAATGGTAGGTTCCAATCAGGTGGTTGAACAATAGGTGCAGAAATCAAGGTTTTCATAAGAATTTCAAATGCTTCTACACAATCATCATCAAAAACAAATGGAACATCTTTTTGCAAGAGATTAGTGAATGGCCTAGAAATTTTTGAGAAGTCTTTAATAAACCTCCTATAGAAACGAGCATGAGCAAGGAAACTTCTTAGACCTTTTATATCTTTAGGACACGACATTTTTTCAATAGCATCAACTTTAGTTTATCAACTTCAACACCTCTTTCAGAAATTTTATGCCCCCACACAATACCTTCATTAACCATAAAGTCGCACTTCTCCCAATTCATGATAAGATTAGTTTCTTTACATCTCTGCAATACTCCATCAAGTTTGCTAAAGCAATCATCAAAAGAAGTTCCGTAAGCGGAGAAACCATCCATGAAAACCTCAACAATCTTTTCAAAAAAGACAGAGAATATAGCAGCATCTTTGAAAAGTATTAGGTGTATTACATAAACCAAAAGGCATACGTCTATAAGCAAAGGTACCGAAAGGGCAAGTAAAAGTAGTTTTTTTCTTGATCCTCTTGTGACATAGGTATTTGGGAAAAACCAGAATAACCATCTAGGAAGCAAAAGTGTGTATGTTTTGATAGTCTTTCTAGCATTTGATCAATAAATGGTAGAGGATAATGATCTTTCCTAGTAGCTTTGTTTAATTTTCTAAAATCAATAACCATACTATAACCTGTGACAATTCTTTGCAGAATCAATTCGTTTTTATCATTAGGAACAATGATAATACCTCCCTTCTTGGGGACACAATGAACATGACTTACCCATCTACTATCAGCAACATGATAAATTTTACCTACTTCCATAAGCTTTAATATTTCATTTCTTACCACTTCTTTCATTTTAGGATTCAACCATCGCTGGTGATCAACCACTGGTTTAGCATCAGATTCCATATTAGTTTTGTGCTGGCATAGAGTGGGACTAATGCCCTTAAGATCATCAAGAGTATATCCAATAGCAGCACGGTGCTTCCTCAGAGTTTTCAATAATTTCTTTTCTTCACACTCTGAAAGGATAGCACTAATAATAACATGATATATCTTCTTTTCATAAAGATAAGCATATTTCAGAGTATCAGGTAATTATTTAAGATCAAACACAGGATCACTCTTTGGTGGAAGAGGATCTCCAAGAATCTCAACATGCAAATTGTGTTTCAGGACAAGCATCTGGTTAAAGAATATTTCATCTATTTCATTCCCTTCATTCATGAACATATCTTTTTCATGGTCTCACAAATATTGTTCTAAAGTATCAATAGGAGGCAGAAGCAACACAAATAATTTCATCTTTACTAGGCAATTCTTTATCGTGGGGTTGTCTACGAAATTTGGAGAAATTAGACTCATGAGACACATCCCCAAAACTTACAGTAATAGTTTCTTTCTCACAATCTATTTTGGCATTAACAGTGTTCAAGAAAGGTCTACCAAATATAATGGGACAAAAATCATCTTGTGGGGAACCAAGAACTAGAAAATCAGTAGGGTATTTTATTTTCTCACACAAGACTTCCAACATTTTTAACAATCCCAATTGGTGATATAGTATCTCTGTTGGCAAGCTTAATAGTGACATCAATATCTTTTATTTCAGCAGTTGCAATATCATTCATAATTTCTTGATATAAAGTAAAGGGATAGCACTCACGCTAGCACCCAAATCACATAAGCCATTCTAACAATAATATCCTATTGTAACAGAAACAACAAGCATTCCAACAATAGGTCTATATTTGTCTTTATCATCGGGTCTAGCAATTCTAGCTGCTTCATCACAGAAGTAAATAACATGCTCATCAATATTATCGACCAAGAGATCTTTAACCATAGCAATACTAGATTCAACTTTAATTTGTTTAGGGGGTGTAGTTGTTCAGTATAACTCTTACGAACCACAACTGAAGCTTTAGCATGTTTCTTTATTCTAATTGGGAAAGGTGGTTTCTCAATATAAGCAGTAGGAACAATAGGATCAACATTATAAGTAATAGTTTCCTCTTCAGCTTTAATTGATTCTACTCTTTTCACTTAAATGGGAAGATGATATTTAAACCACTTCTCCTTAGGGATATAAACATGAGTAGCAAATGATTGACAGAAAGAAGCTACTATCTCAGAGTCAAGTCCATATTTAGTGCTAAATTCACGAAAAGCATCGGTATCCATGAAAGATTTAACACAATCAAACTTAAGGTTTATACCTAACTCCTTACCTTCATCGAGTTCCCAATCTTCAGAGTTGCGTTTAATTCTTTCCAATAAATCCCATTTGAATTCAATAGTCTTCTTCATAAAACAACCAGTACAAGAAGTATCGAGCATGGATTGATCATTACGAGAAAGCCGAGCATAAAAATTCCGAATAATAATTTCTCTAGAGAGCTCATGATTGGGGCATGAATATAACATTGACTTAATCCTACCCCAAGCTAGAGCGATACTTTCTCCTTCATGAGGTCAAAAATTATAAATATAATTCTGATCACAATGAACTAGATGCGTAGGGTAAAACTTCTAATGAAATTCCAATTTCAATCAGTTGTATTTCCAACTCCCAATATAAACGCATAGCCTATACCATGTCAAATGCCTTCTCCTTCAAAGATAAAGGGAAGACCTTCTTCTTGACTTCATCCTCAGGCAAACCTGCAAACTTAAATAATCCACAAACTTCATCCACGTAGATTAGATGCATATCAGGATGTAATGTTTGATGCGGCTTGAACTACGTCGGTATTTTCTCAAAGAGGAAGGGATGATGCAGCACAACTACGGTAGGTGTTTCCCTGAGTGATGAGACCAAGGTTATCGAACAACTAGGAGAACCACGCAACACTACATGAACGGTACCTACACACAAAGAACAAATACTTGCAACCCGGCGTAAAACAGGGGTTGTTAATCCCTCCCGGGTAAAAAGATAGATAAAATTGTAGTAGACTGGATAAATAGATCTTGCGGGAAAGCAAGATAAAATAAATAAAAATAAATTGCATAAAGGTATTTTTGGGCTTTTGCAGTAATAGATCTGAAAATTAAAGCGAATAAAATAGATCTCGAAGGAAAATATGATAAAGATGAGACCCGGGGGCCGTAGATTTCACTAGTGGCTTCTCTCGACAAAAGTAGCATACGGCGGGTAAACAAATTACTGTTGGGCAATTGATAGAACTTCAAACAATTATGACGATATACATGCAATGATCATTATATAGGCATCACGTCCAAGATTAGTAGAACGACACTTGCTTGCATCTACTACTATTACTCCACACATCGACTGCTATCCAGCATGCATCTAGTGTATTAAGTTCATGGAGAAATGGAGTAATGCAATAAGAACGATGACATGATGTAGACAAGATCTATTCATGTAGTAATAGACCCCATCTTGTTGTCCTTAATAGCAATGATACATACGTGTCATTTCCTCTTCTGTCACTGGGATTGAGCACCATAAGATCGAACCCATCACCAAGCACCTCTTCCCATGGCAAGAAAAATCGATCTAGTCAGCCTAACTAAACCAAAGATTCTAAGGAGAAATGCGAGGCTATAAGTAATCATGGATATAAGAGATCAAAACTCAAACAACTTTCATGGATAAAAGAGATCCGATCAGAAACTCAAAGTACATCGGATCCCAACAAACACACCGCAAAAAGAGTTACATCAAATAGATCTCTAGGAAATCTTTGTATTGAGAATCAAAAGAGAGAGAGGAAGCCCTCTATCTACTAACTACAGACCCGTAGCTTTACAATGAACTACTCACGCATCATCGGAGAGGCACCAATGAGGATGATAAACCCCTCTGTGATGGTATCTAGATTGGATCTGTGGTTTCTAGACCTTGCGGCGTCTGGAATTATGTTTCGTCGACTCCCCTTGGGTTTTTGGAATATTGGGGGTATTTATAGAGCAAAGAGGCGGTGCGGGAGGTGGCTGAGGTGGGCACAACCCACTAGGGCACGCTGGGCCCCCAGGCGTGGCCAGGTGGGTTGTGCTCCCCTCGGAGCCCCCTTTGGTACTTCCTTGGCCCAACTTGTGTCTTATGGTCCAAAGAAAATCTCCAAAAAGTATCGCTGCGTTTGGACTCCATTTGGTATTGATTTTCTGTGAAGTAAAAAACAAGCAAAAAACAACATCTGGCACTGGGCACTATATCAATAGGTTAGTCCCAAAAAATCATATAAAGTTGCTATAAAATGATTTTAAAACATTCAAGAATTATAATATAATAGAATGGAACAATAAAAAATTATAGATACGTTGGAGACGTATCAGTGTTCCGTCTCCTGCATAAGGATTAGCTAGCAGTTTCTCTATTATACCCGAAGGAATTTCATAACAAATATTTTCAGTAGGTTCAGTAGGTTGAGGGGAAACTCTTTGCTCTTCCGGCCAGGGTGAAGATACCCCGAACAATCCCTTCAAATGATTATTTTCCATAGGAACAAGTGATAGTAAATTTCAGCACACTATATGAAAGTTTCCTTACCAAATTCCACTTACCAAAGGCGCTTCACTCCCCGGTAACGGCGCCAGAAAAGAGTCTTGATGACCCACAAGTATATGGGATCTATCATAGTCCTTTTGATAAGTAAGAGTGTCAAACCCAACGAGGAGCAGAAGGAAATGACAAGCGGTTTTTAGCAAGGAATTCTCAGCAAGCACTGAAATTATCGGTAACAGATAGTTTTGTGACAAGATAATTCATAATGGGTAACAAGTAAGAAGTGTAACAAAGGTGCAGCAAGGTGGCCCAATCTCTTTTGTAGCAAAGGATAAGCCTGGACGAACTCTTATATAAAGCAAAGTGCTCCCGAGGACACATGGGAATTATTGTCAAGCTAGTTTTCATCATGCTCGTATGATTCACGTTCGTTACTTTCATAATTTGACATGTGGGTGGGCTGGTGCTTGGGTGTTGTCCTTACTTGGAAAAGCCTCCCACTTATGATTAACCCCTCTCGCAAGAATCCGCAACTACGAAACAAGAATTAAGATAAATCTAACCATCACAAGGCATAAACGAGGGTTTAAACTTTTGTCACTCTAGCAACCTATCATATACTTATTACTTCTAGATGTCTACTACGCAAATTTATTCTTCTAGACTTGTGTTGGGTCTCTAAGCACAGAGTTTTTTTAGGACAGTAGCAATTTTCCCTCAAGTGGATGACCTAAGGTTTATCAATTCGTGGGAGGTGTAGGATGAAGATTGTGTCTCTCAAACAACCCTGCAACCAAATAACAAAAAGTCTCTTGTGTCTGTCGGATTACGGGTTCAGCAAACCCTTGAGAGGTTCGAACTCTGGGGTGCATGGGAAGATCTCACTCTCCCCAGTCTACCGACTCGCTAATCTCCCAACCTAACGCATCGAGCTCGAAGGAAATGGGACACATCAGTTTACCCAGGTTCAGGCCACCTTGCGGCGTAAAAGCCTACTCCTGCTTTGTGGTGGATTTTCCTCGAGGGGCTGGGAAAGAAATAGTACAAAGGAGAACAACCTCAGGAGGTGTGTTCTTGGGCTCAACTGAGCTGGTGAGCTGGTGAGGGTGGAATGGACCAGATTCCATCCATCTCCTTTTTGGTGGCTAGGTCCTATTTATAGTGGCCTTGGTCCCCTTCCCGAATGGAAGTGGGAAAGGATCCCACAACGGCCAAATTTGAAGGGAGACAACAAGTACATCTTATCCTAACTAAAGTGGTCTTCGCCTGCAAAAGCCTCTGGTTGTGACGCTGTGGTGGGCTCGGCGATGACCTTCGTCCTGCCGTCCTGGCGGTCTTGGTCTTGTTGCACGGGAATGGAAACCTTTGGCTGCTTCCTCGGGACTCCGTGCTAGCTGCTTGCCTCCTTTGGACCAAAGAGGAAACTGGTACACTACGCCTGCTGGCGCTCGCCTGGTGCCCGCCTCGCCCCGATCGTCATGGCTCACATCACCCGAACCTCACAAGGTGGGCCTTGCATAGAAATCTCTGCTCCTAGGGAGCTAACCAGAGGAGGATGATCCCCTTGGAGGTCTTGGTGTCGTCCTCCTTGTGAGGCTTGGCCCCTTGCAAGGGTCTCGAGTTGTCGATGGCAAAACTGGGCCATTGGTGGAGCCATGCCGCAGGCCGTAGGCAGGCAAGTATGGGTACCCCTGTATCCAGAACGCCGACAATAGCCCCTAGGCACAAGGCGTGCTTGGACTTGGCTTCTAGGCGAAGCCAAAGGGCTATTGCGGAACGCCGTGGGCCCTAACCGCCTATGGCCTTGGGTGACGCATGGCGATTGATGGGACGTGGGCGTCTCCTCTTGCCCACGCTGCCTAGACAACTATTCCTAGTTGACAAAAAGGCTGGCGCCTGCCGTGAAGCCTTCATCGCCTTCCTTCCGTCCTTCTCCAGATCCCCTTCTCTCTCTATGCTGAAAAATCTTCCAGGTTTGCTGATCTCCACCACCAAGCTTGCGCCCGATGGCCTTTGGCAAGGCGAAGTCTCTGGCCCTGACTGCACGCTCGACACCCTGGTTTGAGCCAGCCTTGGGTGCGTCAACCATTACCAAAGAGAAGCACCTCGCTGTCGCGCCCCAGTTGATGGCGAGCAGCGACAGCGAAGGGGGAGAGATGGTGCTCTGGGTCGGCTTTGCCAAACCAAAATCTTTGGGCGGTACCTTCTATCCCTCCTTCCTACACAGTGTCTACGCCGGGCTGGTCCCACCTTTCTCTCGCTTCTTCTATGCCGTCCTTCACCATTATGGGCTCCAGGCCCTCCATCTTCACCCCAACTCCGTCCTCATCCTATCCATCTTCGCCTTCTACTGCGAGGTATTCGTGGGGGTGATGCCCTCCGTCACACTGCTTTGCCACTTCTTCTACCTCCGGGTGAATGACAGCCATTGCACAGGATGCGCTTGCTTCATTGTAGCCAATGGCAGAAACGCGATCTCCCGCGCCGGGAAGAAGGTGGAGGACTTCCGGAACAAGTGGATCTTCATGGACGCCAAGCGCTCGCACGCCCTACTGGAGCTGCCAACTGGGCTCCCAACGCCCGGGGAGGGGTGGTCTCATGAGAAGCTCACCGACCCCCTGGCGAAGCCGCTGCTGAAGAAGTTGGCGGCTGACTTGAAGGCGGCGAAGCTGACGGGGGCGGAGAAGCTGACAGGGGCCATGATCGTCAGGGAGTTCCTGAAGTAGTGCCTGGTGCCACTCTAGGCGCTCTCCCGCTACTTGTGGAAGCTTGGGGCGCAGAAGACAAGCTCAGGGTACGCCCGGACAACCTGTCCGACGAGGAGCTGAGCAAGGTCATGCACTCCTTGCTAGGGAAGGACCAGGGCGGCCCCCTGGCTCGACCACCTCCCGTTGTACTGATGAGATGACGGGAGGAGATAGCCACCGCCATGCCTATCTTCAATGAGCGCGGCCTCGTGTCGTCGGAGCCTTCCCTGCCGGCAGGCTCCCTGGTGGACGTGTCCTCTAGCGACCACTCCTCTGAAGCCACCTGGGAGGGGGAGGGGAACCTCTCCCCCGCGGTAGACCAACCTCCTCCGTGACTTTTCTGATGACGACGACACTGGTGTGCTCCCAGTCAGGGAGTCGGCGCGCCCTGCCGGGGTCGCCACAAGATCCGGGGGGACCCCTCCGAAGAAGCAGAGGCGAGGGGTATCGAAGAGGGACAGCTCGGCGCTGATTCCCCATAGCAACGCTCCTGCTTCACCGCCATCATCCAGCATGGGGCCAGACACGTGCTTGTTTGCTCCTAAGGGCGCAGTGCCGCCTGCGCCCGGGAAGTTCGCGCTTGTGGGTCTGAAGAGGAACTACGTCGCCATGGATCAGTAAGTGCACCTCCTCGCCTTTGTTCTTGGATTTTGACGTAGTGCTCAACATCTTCACTTGATGTCAGGCCACCGCCAGTGGTGAAGAGGAAGAAGGGGGATGCTGGAGCCACCGAGGCCAAGCACGACACCATGCTTGCCACAGTTCCGGCTCAGAGGGACGTAGCAGTTCCTATCGCTCCTGCATCGGTGCTACCCTCCCGAAGCTTCGGAGCCCAGCCTCAGGAGAAGACGGCTCCCGCAGCAGAGCTGACCCCGGAGGCGCCTGTCCCCGACTTTCTTGCTGGGGACCCAAGATCTCCGGAGCCCTCGGTCCTATCTGCTGCTGCTGCTCCGCTGGTCTTGGTGCCGGCAGCGCCTCCTCTTCCATCCACCATGCTGTCGGGCCGTGGTGCTTCCGCCGCATCTAGAGCCCTAGAGGAGGCCTGCTCTGCGCTAGACCAACTCCAGGATGATCTTTAGGATCTGGGGCGACGCAATCCGTTGGGGCGCCTAGAGCTAGTCTCAGGGTGGCTCCGGGCCGATGCGTCTGTCCGGGCGGCCTGGGGCCAAGCCGTGGCATCCGCGGAGGAGGGCCAGAGGGTGACTGGCTTAGCCGCATCCACCCGTGACATGGCGCTGAAGGAAGCGAAGGAGGCGTAGGAGTGTTGCCACGCGGTGGAGGCCGAACTGAAGACCCTCGGGGTTCAGCAGGCCACTCAAGCCAATCAGCTCAAGGTGCAGGAGGAGGAGCTGAAGGCCCAGGAGGCTGCAGTTTCTGATCGCGATGCCGAGCTGGCTCAGGTAGCTCAGGAACAGGCCATGGAGCGTGGCTGCCTAGAGAAGTTGAAGGCATAGGTGGAGGCGGCCCGGGCGCCCCACGCCAAGGCCGAGGAGGCGGCCACCATGGAGCGCGACGCCTTCGTCTCTCTTGAGGCAAGGTCCTGCAACGCGATGCGAGACCTCTTCGGATGCGAGCGCCAGGAGCCAGCAGTGAACCCAGAACAGGGCCCCGCCATACGGCTCCCCAAGCTCGTCACTGCGCTCGAGAGCATCGATGTCGGGTTCGGCCCCATGGTGGAGGGTGAGGCCCGCACGCTCTCTTCCTCGGCCATGACACGCGTCTTCAACCATCTCTATCTTCGGGACACCAGCTTCGACTTTGGTGCCTTGCTCGAGCCTGTGGACCCCTAGTCCTGTGCCACTATTGTTGAGGCCATGAAGGGTCAGGTGGAGGCCCTGCTGAAGAAGTTCCTCGCCGTCGGCCCCGTGGCTGGGGCTGAAAGCAAGGATGAGGGCGACATCATTGAAGATGGGGATCCCAAGGCGGGTGATGGCGACGTCCAAGGCTAAAGAAGAGGCTTGATGGCAGCACTTCTCCATGTTTCTGTCCTGCAACATGTATCGTGCCTCATGGAGGCGCAAGAACTCGGGCTTGGTACTTTTTAAGAGACAATGTGTTTTATAATGATTTGCTAAAGTTTCGCAACCTCTTTTCCGTTTGCTTTAGCATTCTGCGTTGGCAGGGCCCGACCCCGCGCATACCTCAGTCGCCGTTGGGTCGTCCGATTTGCCAGGACGAGGCCAATGGGTGAGGGGCTATGTGGTCAGTTAGGCTCCTGAGACGCGATGCTCATGAGTCCCCCTTGACGTACGAACAACTTTTGGAGAGGAGATGCGAGAGTAGGTCTTAGCGTTCTGCATTGGCAGGGCCCGACCCCATGCATACCTCAGCTGTCGTTGGGTCGTTAGGATTGCCAGGACGAGGCCAAGGGGTGAGGGGCTATGTGGTCAGTTAGGCTCCTGAGACGCGAGGCTCAGGAGTCCCCCTTGACATACGAACCGACCATCATACCTTTCCCCGCCGGGCTCTCGCTCGGGAGGGGTGTGCAAAGACCAGATCCGTGGGACATGGCAGGGTGGCGTACGCCAGCGTGACCTGAGCGTAGCCCCCATGCCGAGCCCCCTCGTGCTACTCTCCCAAGGGAAAGCATCACGGTGAGGCTAGGTATTGAGCACAGAGGCTCCCTGAGGTTGCTGTAGCGCGGTGAGGCCGCCCTCAGTTGTTTATCACCAGCGTGGAGCATGGCGCTTCTGCTCTTGCATGGGCATAACCGCTTCTCCGCAGTGTCGACCGCCAGCGCGGAGCATGGTGCTTCCACTAGTACGTGGGGGGGGAGGCTCCCTCTGAGGAGAGCCCCCGGGGCATGTACAGCCCACCCTGACACGTGGCTTGCACAACCTGACTAGGGGAGGTGTGTCTGGGCACTCGTGAGCCAGCGCGGGACTCACGAGGCCCTACCTGAAGGCGGGTTGCGCCTGAACTTGGTTGGGAACACTGGTGATAGCCCTGCGAGATGGTTAGGCAACCTGCACTGAGTGAATCTCCTAAGGTTATCACATGAGAAGGCCAGACACCAACGACCCCAGGAGGTGATGTGAACAGGACTAGCCCGCCAGACAGAGCTCAGCTGTTGGGTTTATCGACGCTGCAGGGACGGATCCGAGCACAGACGATGTGCCCAGTCTGGTCATGCGACGACCCTGAAGAAAGACAGCCGGCACGCGGCTCCCGTGGTGACGAGGCACCGGCGTGCCCTCACTTATCCGCCCATGATTAGCTCATGCAACAACAAGGCACCTAGGTCCATAGGAGGTGACGTGCACGTGAGCTAGCCCACGAGCCAGAGCTCGGCCTCTTGGGTTTAGCGATGCTACAGGGACGGACCCGAACACAGACGCCATGCCAGTCCTTTATCATGAAGCGGTCACGGGTGGGCTTTCAAGTGCGTGATACATTCATAGCAATGAAGCGACGAATAGGCAAATGATAATCATAAGGCAACTCATGGAAGACGGTTAGCCAGCTCTGATATATGCAAGAAGGATACGTGGTGCAGGGACGGACCCACACGGCTTGGGGATATTGCAGCCCGAGGGGCACCCCTCAACTGAATGAACCAAAAGATGTCACCTGGAACCGTTGCTGAAGAGGTGTTGAAGTAGTGGAAGACGCGCACCTCTGAAGTCACTCCTCATGAGCCGCCCTGGTCCTGAACCTCGGGAGGCTCTGGAGGTCCGGGAGGCTCGTGAGGATCCATCCCCATCTTCGCCTGGATTGCCTGGCGCCGGGCCTCCTGAGCCGCCAGGACGCCCCGCATGTGGTGCTGGGATGTAGCAGCTGCATTCAGCAATCCAAAGGGCATGAGGACGTAGCTGTGAGGGGGGCCCTTGCATCGGCCAACACGGGACAACCAGAAGAGCTCCTGAGATGCGGCCCTGTTGAGCCCCGGGATGTTGACGCAGACCCGCAGCTCCTCGTCCTCGCCTGGGCGAGGAGTCGCGCCTAGCAGTGAACGGCAGTCGCCCCGCATAACCCTTGCCTCCAGAATTTCCTTGACTGCCTTATCGACAAACTCATGAACGCCACGTGCCTCGTGCCCAGCGCTCTCTCTGCGGAAGCATGCGCTGAAGCATGCCTCCACATGCTACCCGAGCACCTCCCTCGTGATGCTGGCCAGGTCAGAGGCCCTCTAGAAGAGAGCCCCCGAGCCCAGCCTAAGAGGGGCGCCGTGCGTGCCTTCCTATGCGAGAGGGGAAGGCGCCCTATCCATAGACGCCAAGCTGGAGGCGGCCCCGCCGGACGCCCCATCCTCCAGTGGTCCTTGGTGGAGTAGCAACTTCTTCTTCTTGGGAAAGGCCTCAGGAGGGAGGGTTGCGTCCTCGTCGTCAGGGTTCTCGGCCACTACAACCTGGTAGGCGCGCTCGAGAGAGCACACCATGTCCTTTTCTTCACAAGTGACCGTGATGATGTCTTAGTTCTCTCGCATCTTGAGGACATTGTAGCCGTGGTGTGTTGCCGCCATGAACTTGGTGAGATCTGGGTACTGTCGGGGAGGCTGATCCGCCAACACCTATGGGGACAGGGCCCCTTTCGGTTCGGTGAGGGGCGAAGGCCACACAAAGAGCGGATCGAGGCAGAACACGCGAGCGGTTTTACCCAGCTTCGGGCCGCACGGATGAGTAAAACCCTACTGCTGCTTGTTTGTGTGTATTGAATTCTTGCTCAGGAGCGATGGACGCTGCCAGACTGAGCGTGGGAGTGTTTCTGGTGTTTCAAATGAGCCGAACTGGCCGAACCCCCCACTACGTTGCGCCTGGGCCTCCTTTTATGCTTTCAAGGGGTCACCGACAGGTGGCAACGTAGACTAGAAGGTAAAAATGGAAAAGGATGCGGTAGGTGCAGCTACCGCTACTGTGGACACAGTGCACCCTACCTAACTCTGACGGCAGGGGACAAGGGCATTAAATGCCTGTCTCAGTCTCCTAAACAGTGCAAAAAGTGACCGTTAGGAGCGCCACCATTTGCCACGATGGCCTTCTCTTCATCTCCGCTTGCCACCGCGTACCCCTAGCTGCACGGCCTCCTGCCACGTGTGCTTGGGAGAGTCCTAGAGCGACACGTTAGCAGGTGTGCTGGAGCGCGGGCACGAAGTGGGGGTTTCCTGCGGCAAGCTCCTTGCCGCGGCCGTCGTCTTGTCGTGTTTGGGAGCTTGTTGCTCACCGGGCCTTGCCGGGACGCAGGGCGCGTCGCGACAAGCTTTCTTGGTATGCCTTGAGTGGCCTTCCCGGCAAGCTCCTCTTGCCGGGGTCTTGTCTCTTCCCGGCAAGATCCTCTTGCCGGGGCCTGGGTTGGCCTTTCCGGCAAGCTCCTCTTGCCGGGGTCTTGTCTCTTCCCGGCAAGATCCTCTTGCCGGGGCCTGGGTTGGCCTTTCCGGCAAGCTCCACTTGCCGGGGCCTTGGTTGGCCTTCCTGGCAAGCTCCTCTTGCCGGGGCCTTGATTTGAGTACTTTGTTCTTGAATGGTCTTCACGGGAACCACGGAGGGTCTTGGCAGTCGCTCGGCAAGCCTTTGCCGCGGGGTGCTGCGACTGCCCGTGCACGAGTTCGGGATACTAGGGTACCCCTACTCTAGTACACCGACAGGAGCCCCCGGGCCTGGGCCATACACAGTGCCGAGCGCTGTTGGGCCAGGTCCAAAACAGTGCACGGGCACGCGCGGCCTAGGTCGCGCCGCATATCTCTTCGCTCCCACCGCGCACGTCCAGAACGGCACGCGTCGAACGCGGCGTCGTGGGTGACGCGGGCGGCGTGCGTGGGGCTAAGCCCCTCGAGCATGTGTCAGGCCACGATGATGGGGACGGTTCATGCCCTCCTCCTAAAACGGAGGTAGGTGTGGGGGCGTGGTGCATTTACTGGACGGGGCCGGTGCGTAATTTTCAGGACGTCCACTCCCTGCGATCACGAGGCGGAGCGAGGCCGCCTCATCCGTCGTCTTGTTTCTGCATCCCCGCCACGCGGCTCCCATGCACTTGGGGTCGCGGACGGTGGAAGTGGGAAACTGGGCCGTCGCGAGCAGAGGCAGCGAGGGTGCCCCGACTCCCTGCTCTTCCCGTGCCTTGATTCGCTGAGCGGGGCGGCCGAGCCCCCACCTCGCTCCTTTATAAAGAGTGGGAGGGGAGCACATAAACCCGCACTCTCTCATCTCCTCCTTTCTTCAGCTTCTGCTCCCCTTTCTCTCATTCGACATGGAGAAAGGGAACCCAGGCCCTTCATCGGTGGCGGCGAGGGTCGCCGCCAGACAGCGCATCTCTCCCTCTTCCGCGCCCGTGGTGGTAGAGCCAGCCATAAGGGGAAGAGGGAGGGGGTGAGGTCGCGGACGGGGTCGAGGACGAGGTCGAGGCGCTCGGGGAAGAGGCGGGCGAGGCGGCGCGCCAGCTTCGCCTCCGCCGGCGGCTCCTCCCCCCACGGCGGTCCATATAGGGGACGACCCTTGCGAGTTCTTCGTCAAGCTGCGCCGGGCGCCTCGTCGTCGCCTCCGGCTTCCAGCTCCGTTTGCGAGCGCGATGGAGTTGGACCCGCCCGAGACACTGAGACTGCACATGAGGGGCTGTGGGATCAGCGGCACTCGAGTCCGCGTTGTATTCCCAGCCCCTAATGTGATGTATCTTGATCAAGGGTGGAAGACGTTAGCCCGTATCCACAGCCTGATGGAGGGGTTTACCCTCCATTTTAAGTTGATGGAAGGCGATCTCCTCTCCGTCAAGGTCTTCGGGTGCTTCGGCACTCGGGCGAAGTGCTGCGTGGACAGCTCCTTCGATAGCGAAGACTCCTCCTCGAGCGAGAGTGACGAGGAGGAGAGCGACAGCGACGACGAGGATAGCGGGCGGCGGGGTGGCCGGTCCGACTAGGCGTCGGGTGCCGCTTCGCGCGGCACCGGCGACCCCATCATCCGTGTCGCCGGCTCCTTGAACTCCCCGGGGTCGTCCCCTTGGGCGGCTGGCGTAGGGAGGGTGCGGAAGGGGAAGAGGGCTGGAGACAAGGCCGTCAGGTCGGAGTACGAGGGCGTGGTGCCCTCGGCAGCGTGCTGACGTCCTGCCGCCCCGTCTTCGAGCCCCGCTTCCAGCGCCGCCATCGCCGTCCAGCCTTCGGACGGCCCCCGGGATGTTCTCTTGGTGTCTTCTGGCACCCGTAGCTCGCCTAGGCGATCCTTTTGCCCTTTTCGCCTCCTTGACCTGCCTCCTGAAGAGAGGGACAAGAAATGGATTACGGGCATCTTATCCTTTTAATTTGTAAGCCTTCGGGCCTTAGCTGTATCTAAAACTTGTAATCCTCTCTTTCATGTTTTTCATCCTCTATGGACTGTACCTGAGTGGGATGTTTTTTTAATGAAAATGGGATGCTTGCCGGGTTATTTGTCTCGCGGGTCGAACCCACACCAAGGAGCAAATCCTTGGTATCCCTCGGACAGACATTTCGTCTCCCGGCAACAGGCCCTGCCGCCTTCCCAAGTCGCTCGACCTTTCTCACGCCTTTGACGGAGGCGGGAACGAGGTGGGTGCGGTCTCCTCGTTTCATCCCTTTGCTGCCGCGACTATGACCAAACTTGGCCCCAGGAACGAGCCCCATAGCCTAGAGTTGAGGGAGCACGACAGTTTTCAGGAAGAAACGCGGTTTCGCATTCCCCAGTCCATAAGAGGATGCATGATGATGGATGAAAGACTTATCTGATATTGCAGCCCCCGGCAACTCTGGTTTGCCGTGGACGATTCTTGGCATGGGCCATGGTTGTTGTTGCACTCCAAGGAGCTACAAACCCCCGAGCCTACTTCCATGGAAATTTTCTGGCAGAGAACTCTATAGATCTGGATGCCAGAGTGTTGCTTTGTTTCCTTTCTTGCTCCCGGCAAGGCTGTTGCCGGGAGGTCTTATGTTTCTCGCGTAGACTTTTGACGTTCTCGACGCCGGCTTCCGGCAAGCTCGTCGCCAGGAAGGCTTTTATCTTCAGCAAAGAACTTTGACATTCTCGATGCCGGCTTCCGGCAAGCTTGTTGCCGAGAAGGCTTTTATCTTCAGCAGAGAACTTTGACGTTCTCGATGCCGGCTTCCGGCAAGCTTGTTGCCAGGAAGGCTTTTATCTTCGGCAGAGAACTTTGACGTTCTCGATGCCGGCTTCCGGCAAGCTTGTTGCCGAGAAGGCTTTTATCTTCGGCAAAGAACTTTGACGTTCTCGATGCCGGCTTCCGGCAAGCTTGTTGCCAGGAAGGCTTTTATCTTCAGCAGAGAACTTTGACGTTCTCGATGCTGGCTTCCGGCAAGCTTGTTGCCAGGAAGGCTTATGGCGAAGAACTTCGTTGTTCTTGAAGCGGGCTCCCGGCAAGATCGTTGTCGGAAAGGCTTGTGGCGAAGAACTTCGTTGTTCTTGACACCAGCTCCCAGCAAGATCGTTGCCGGAAAGGCTTACGGCGAAGAACTTCGTTGTTCTTGACACCAAAAAGATTGGTCCTAAGGGCGTTGCCAGCCCCCGGGCCATAACTGCGTTTAAACATGACAAGTGATTAGCATCTGAAGTGCACTTAACTCACTTGCAAATTTTGACTTCTGCTACATATTCCCTATGCCTGCTGGAATGCTTTCCGGTGCGTACGATCCAGCCAGCAGTGCTTGAGGGAATGGGCCCTTAGTGGCTATTCGGGAACATCACCTCCCGGAAAGGTTTACCTTCTTGGTTCTAGCGCAACCGCACAAGTTGCCGAGCGGACTCGAGGCAACATGGAGCGCAACTAGTCCCGAGAAGGCTACTTGGCATACAGGTCTATACAGAAATCTCAAATAAATAGTGCATGGTATCTTCCTGTTCAACCTCTCTTTGTACGTCCACCCTACGCTTTTAGGGAACTTGTCGGCGCAGGCACCTTAGCCGCGAGCGCTGAGTGCGGGACGTCAGCAGCCTGCTGGCGGTGCCGCTACCGACAAGAAACCTTGTCGCAACTAGTCGCAGCTCACTTAAGTTGTTGAGCGGACTCGAAACAAAGTAAGGGCGCAACTAGCTACGAGTTGGTTCCTCCGCGCACAGGTTTTCCATACAAAGAACAAGATCTCCGAGGCGGATAACCTTATATAGAAAGGAAATATCTAAAGTTTCGCATGACTTAGCTTTTCTGTCGCCGCACTGGCGTCGTTATTTTGGTCGCCGGCTTCTTGGGAGCCATGACGATGAAGAACAGCTGAGCCATGACGAGGACGGAATGGCAGCCGCCGAACTCTTCTTCTTCGGTGGCATGTCGATGAAGAAGATGAAGATCTAGCTCGCGTGCACGCCGGATCGGGTTCGCACAATCTCGACGCCCCCTACCTGGCGCGCCAGAGATGTCGGGAAGGCTGATCCGCCAACACCTATGGGGACAGGGCCCCTTTCGGTTCGGTGAGGGGCGGAGGCCGCACAAAGAGCGGATCGAGGCAGAACACGCGAGCGGTTTTACCCAGCTTCGGGTCGCACAGATGCGTAAAACCCTACTGCTGCTTGTTTGTGTGTATTGAATTCTTGCTCAGGAGCGATGGACGCTGCCAGACTGAGCGTGGGAGTGTTTCTGGTGTTTCGAATGAGCCGAACTGGCCGAACCCCCCACTACGTTGCGCCTGGGCCTCCTTTCATACTTTCAAGGGGTCACCGACAGGTGGCAACGTAGACTAGAAGGGTAAAAATGGAAAAGGATGCGGTAGGTGCAACTACCGCTACTGTGGACACAGTGCACCCTACCTAACTCTGACGGCAGGGGACAAGGGCATTAAATGCCTGTCTGAGTCTCCTAAACAGTGCAAAAAGTTACCGTTAGGAGCGCCACCGTTTGCCACGATGGCCTTCTCTTCATCTCCGCTTGCCACCGCGTACCCCTAGCTGCACGGCCTCCTGCCACGTGTGCTTGGGAGAGTCCTAGAGCGACACGTTAGCAGGTGTGCTGGAGCGCGGGCACGAAGTGGGGGTTTCCCGCGGCAAGCTCCTTGCCGCGGCCGTCGTCTTGTCGTGTTTGGGAGCTTGTTGCTCACCGGGCCTTGCCGGGACGCAGGGCGCGTCGCGGCAAGCTTTCTTGGTATGCCTTGAGTGGCCTTCTCGGCAAGCTCCTCTTGCCGGGGTCTTGTCTCTTCCCGGCAAGATCCTCTTGCCGGGGCCTGGGTTGGCCTTTCCGGCAAGCTCCTCTTGCCGGGGTCTTGTCTCTTCCCGGCAAGATCCTCTTGCCGGGGCCTGGGTTGGCCTTTCCGGCATGCTCCTCTTGCCGGGGCCTTGGTTGGCCTTCCCGGCAAGCTCCTCTTGCCGGGGCCTTGATTTGAGTACTTTGTTCTTGAATGGTCTTCACGGGAACCACGGAGGGTCTTGGCGGTCGCTCGGCAAGCCTTTGCCGCGGGGTGCTGCGACTGCCCGTGCACGAGTTCGGGATACTAGGGTACCCCTACTCTAGTACACCGACAGGTACCCGAGGATTGCATTGTATGGAAGGAGAATGTCAATGATGTCGAAGTCGATGAGCTCGGTGCGGTAGTTGTCGCGCTTGCCAAAGGTGACGGGGAGGCGGACCTGCCCGATCGGATGCATGGAGCCGTCGGTTACTCCTGAGAAGGCTTGGTAGGCTGAAGTTGGTGATACGGCACTTGGAGCCTGTTGAACATCTGGACAGAGAGAACACTGAGCCCTGCGCCGCCATCGATGAGCATCATGGTGACAAGCACGTTGCTGATGATGGACGAGCAGATCATAGGGAGCGCGCCAGCCATGGTCACGCACTTGAGTTGGTCGGAGCAGTCAAAGGTGATGGCGTACTTGGACCACCTAAGCGGGTGCATCACCTCGAGCTTTGGAAGGGCTGCATGCACCTCTTGCGCGAACTGCTTGAAGATGCGATGAGAGGCTGGGGCCTGGGAGCCGGCCAAGATTCAGGCGATGGCACGAGGCTCTTGGAAGCCCCCAACCCCCTCGTCCTGATGGTGGTCTTCGTTCCTTCTTGGCGGCAGCAGCAGTGGAGGAAGACTAGCGTTGCCCTGAGGCCGATCCTCGCGAGGCTGATCCCTCCAGGCGCCCTCGCGAGGTTGACCTTGCCAGCGGTCCTCCCCAGGCTGGTCGCGCCACTCGCGCTTGGGGCGACGACCAAGGCACCCGTCGCAGATGGCCCTGAGCTCCTGGCAGTCGTTGGTGTTGTGGCTGTGCACGTTATGGAAGACGCAAAACGGGTGGCTGCCCTTGGATGATTCTGGGTGATCGCAACAGTGCTTCATCTCTGGCTCAGCTGCGAGTACGACCAGTCCCTTGTGCTTCACGTCCTTGTCCTTGGCCTTCTTGTCTTCTAGGTCTGCGTCCGGGAGCTCGAGGAGGGAGAGGCGTCCCTCTTCAGCTCTCGCACACTTGGTTGCCATGTTGAACATCTCCAGGGCCGTGCATAGGTCTCCGTGTATGGCGAGCTCTTCTGTCATCTTGACATCGCGGACGCCGTCGGTGAATCCCAATGATGGCTTCGTCCGACACCTTGGGAATCTTGAGGCGAACGCCATTGAAGCACTGGATGTACTTCTGCAGGGTCTCTCCTGGTTGTTGCTTGACGCGTCACAGGTCACCGCGGCCGGTGGGCGGTCGCGAGTGCCCTGGAAGTTGGTGATGAAACATTCCCTTAGCTCATCCCAGGAGGAGATCGAGCCCACGGGCAGGTTCAGGAACCAGGAGCGTGCGCCGTCCTAGAGGGCCATGGGAAACCAGTTCGCCCTGACCTACTCGTTGCCGCTGGCCGCCCCAATGCTCAACTCGTAGAGCTGCAGGAACTTAGTGGGGTCAGCGGTGCCGTCGCAGCGTGGAGGCAGGTCAGGCTTGAACTTCCCTGGCCAGACAATGCCGCGCAACTCTGGAGTGAATGCGCGGCACCTCGCTGTAGTCACGAGATCCCTCCGTGGAGGTGGAGCCTGGTCTTGGTGTTCACGCACCGCCACCACAGGCCGCGCGCGGTCTTGGCGTGGTGCCGGGAGTGCACACGCATCTTCTTGCGGCAGCTGGACCACCTGGCAGCTTGCTTCATCGCGCGCAGGCGCCTGACGCTATGGATCACGTCGAGGTGCCACCCGCCTTGGCTCGACGATGGTGTCTTTCCTTGGAGGCAGAGGAGGAGCCCCGTGAGCTACATCTTCTGCAGCAGGTGGCAGTTGAGGCAGCGAGCGAGCTGGTGCAACAGAGTCCCCAGCAGCGCTGACAAGCTCGGCAATGCAGTCGAGCCAGCCCTTGTAGAGGTCATCGACCGGGCGGTAGTGTAGGAGCTCGAGTGGCGTGTGCGTTTGCCGGGCCACGACGAGCGTGAGAGGACGAAGCAGTTGGTGTTAGCAACGGAGTGGCGGTGCGCCCATTGCGGCCCACGGATGGATGCGGTGAAGAGGCCTGTTGCTCATTGCCCGCGGGGCCCGTAGCGGTGTTCTCCACAAGTGACGGGGGTAGGTGAGGGCAGCCGTCGCCCGCCGGTGCTGTCTGAGCGACACAGGCGGCAAGGGCGGCCCGACGTCCAGCACGAGCTCGGCGCGCATCAGCCATGGAAGCGGTGGAGCGGTGGCGAGTAGATCCACGGAAGAGAATCTCCGATGCACCCCTACTTGGCGTGCCAAATGTGGGATTATGGGTTCCGCAAACCCTTGAGAGATTTGAACTCTTTGGTGCATGAGAAGATCTCACTCTCCCCAGTCTGCTGGCTCGCTAATCTACCAGCCTAACGCGTCGAGCTCGAAGGAAATTGGACACATCAGTTGATACGTCTCCAATGTATCTATAATTTATGAAGTATTCATGCCATGTTTACAATAGTTTTATACAATTTTGGTATGATTTTATTAGAACTAACCTGGACTGATGCTGTTTTCAGCAGAACTACCGTGGTGTTGTTTTTGTGCAGAAATAAAAGTTCTCAGAATGCGCTGAAAGTCAACGGAGATTTTTTTTGGAAAATATAAAAAATATTGGAATGAAAATCTACCGAAGGGGAGTCCTGTGGGCACCACGAGGGTGCAGGGCGCCCCCACCCCCTGGGGCGCCCCCTGCCTCGTGGACTCTCTGTGGGGTCCCCTGACTTGTTCTCGACGCCAACCTCTCCTATAAATGCCCTAACCTCCAGAAAATAACCTAGATCGGAAGTTCCGCCAGCGCAAGCCTCTGTAGCCACGAGAAATCAATCAAGGCCTTTTCTGGTACCCTGCCAGACAGGGCCATCATCACCGGAGGCCATGGCGAAGGATCTTGGAGGGGCCATCATCACCATGAAGGCCAAGGACCAAATGGGGAAACTCTCCTCATCCAGGGGGGAGTCCATGGAGGAGGAAGCACAAGGGGGAGAACCTCTCCTCCTCTCTCTCGGTGGCGCCGGAGTGCCATCGGGAGGGGAATCATCGCTGCGGTGATCGTCTTCATCAACTCACCATCATAATCACCATTGTCATCTCTTTTACACTGTCCACTATCCCGCACCCCGCTATAATCCCTACTTGAACATGGTGCTTTATGCCACATATTATGATCCAATGATGTGTTGCCATCCTATGATGTTTTGAGTAGATTTCCTTTGTCATTGGGTTGATTGATGATCTTGATTGGTATGAGTTGTATGTTTTATTTTGGTGTTGTCCTATTGTTCCCTCCGTGTCGTGCAAGCGTGAGGGATTTCCGCTGTAGGGTGTTGCAATACGTTCATGATTCACTTATAGTGGGTTGCTTCAGTGACAGAAGCATAAACCTGAGTAAGGGGGTTGTTGCGTATGGGATAAAGGGGACTTGATATGTTAATGCTATGGTTGGCTTTTACCTTAGTGATCTTTAGTAGTTGTGGATGCTTTCTAGAGTTACAAGCATAAGTGCATATGATCCAAGAAGAGAAAGTATGTTAGCTTATGCCTCTCCCTCATATGAAATTGCAATAGTGATTACCAGTCTTGTTAACAATTGCCTAGGACAATTCTGCACACCGACCCATCACTATTCCACACTCGCTATTTATAATAGTTAAGTAATATATTCTAACTCTATGATAATAGCACGTACTTTTATATTTTACCTCTTCGATATCATGCAAAGTTATCCTCTTCATACCCACAACGTAGTTTTATTTCTCGTTTCTAGTTGGAAGCAAACGTTCGGTGTACGAAGAGTCGTATCAGTGGCAGATAGGACTTGAGAGAATATTGATCTTGCCTTTATCTCCTTGTCCGTTCGACACTCCATACTTATCACTTCCACCATTGGTAACTGCAATGATGATTCCCTGCACTTGGGGATTATCAAGCTCTTTTTTGGCGCCGTTGCCGGGGAGCAATATCGTGGGGTTGATATTCTCGTGTGTGCTTGTTTCCTTTCTTCACTAAGTAGATTTTTGTTTTCCCTTTTTGTTTTTGTTTTTCTTAGTTGTGTGTGAAACATAAAAAAATACAAAAAGTTTCACTTGCCTCATATTCCTAGAAAGTTTTTCAAAAAGAGAAGTGATTGGAAAGTTATGCATTGGAGAAGTCAGGTCGACTTTGAACACTTGTGTTCATGCTCATGGAAACAATGTAGAATTTTTCATGGAAGTTTCTTTGAAAATAATTATCCCCTTATATATATCCATTGTATTATAAAAATAATGTGCCAAGCTTTGGTTTTAGGATGATTAGATTGCTTGTTTACTTTGTGCAGTACAAAAACAGAAACTTTGGGTGTAGCGCGTGAATTTACATTTTTTACTGGAAAGTCAAATGGGTGTGGAACTTTTTGCACATTACCTCTGTACAAAATTTTTTAATTATCATATTTTTTTAGAATTTTTGTAGTTACAAAAGTATACTAATTTTCCATATTACTACAGACTGTCCTATTTTTGACAGATTTTGTTTTCTATGTGTTGTTCGCTTATTTTGATGAATCTATGGGTAGTATCAGGGGGTATGAACCATGGAGAAGTTGGAATGCAGTAGATAAAGTGCTAATATGAAATTGGAATGGGTTTGCAACAGTACCTAAAGGTAGTGATTTTCTTTATTATACTAACGGATCTCACGAAGTTTTTGTTAAGTTTGGTTTGGATGAAGTGTTCGAAGAACGAGGAGTTACCGATGTGAGAAGAATAAACAGAGGCAAGAGTTCAAGCTTGGGGATGCCCAAGGCACCTCAAGTAAATATTTCAAGGATACTCAAGCATCTAAGCTTGGGGATGCCCCGGTTGGCATCCCATCTTTCTTCTTCAACAATTATCGGTATACCTTGGTTTTTGTTTTGTTCACATGATTTGTGTCCTTTGTGTTTTTATTTTTCTTTAGGAACCATGCTAGTATGACATAGCCCTTCGTTGATTTGTAGAATGCTTCATGTGTGTCACTTATATCTTTTGAGTATGATCTTATAGAATGCTTTTTGTGCTTCACTTAAACCTTTTGAGTATGGTTTTATAGAATGCTTCGTGTGCTTCACTTATATATTTTGAGCTTGGATATTGGTTAGTCTGTATTAATTGTAGAATGCTCCATGAACTTCACTTATATTTTTTGGAGTATGAATAATACTATCATCGAAAGTGGGTTTGGAAGAGTGTCAACTTTAGGAATTAGTGATCCCACTATTTTGGAGGGTGTTGAATCTTAGTATGTTATTTATGAGACTTGCCGTGGAATTGTCACGTTAGATGTCCTAGTGAAAGGACTTAGTCGTGGATCCATCACAACTAGGAAGCTTAAAGGGGTTAATCGGGACAAAGGACACAAGGTTTATACTGGTTCGGCCCCTTACGGTGAAGATAAAAGCCTACGATCCAGTTTTGAGTGGGATTGCTTATGACTCGATAACTAGGAAGCAGAATCGCTTGACCTAGCTCTCAATCTGATGTTTCTTGCTTGTCCCTCTTGGGGTGCCCTGACCCTCCTTATATAAGTTGAAGGGGAGGGTTACATGTGGAGTCCTATTAGGATTAGGACTAGTCTATTACAAGTGGAGTCCTAGTATTGCTTCCTTTGTAAGGGAATATTCCTTACGCTTTCCTCTTAAACCGGCCCACCATAATAAGAGCCGGCCTTCTGGGCCTTGGGCCTAGTCCTTTAACTGACCCGCTGTTGGGGCCATTAGTGAGTTGCCAGGCTCGTGAGTCGTCAGACCAGTGAACCGCCAGACTCGTGAGTCGCCAATCCTCCGATGGGTTACCGATGAAATGCCAAGTCCCAGCCGGGTCATAAATCCGGCCGGGTCATACCGTGGGGTATATCCCCGACATTAGCCCCTAGTTTCATTTGGATTTATCCATGTTAAACTGATCCTGTAAAATAAACACAAGAACAAACTTAACAGGTTGTGCTCCGGGTTAAATATTCTTGTAAGACGGCACCTGAATATCCTTAAGTCCTTGTCATTTCCTTCTTAATACGTATCTATGATCTCATATCAAATCTCCTTTAGCGGATATGTTCAATCTTTGCCAATGCAAAAAATCCAGGCACTTCTTCTGAAAAATCCGGGTCAACAGACCAGCTTTATAATCAATTTGCTGACATTGTTTTCTTGTAGAAAAAATATTATAAAGAATAATCCATTTGACTTGGCTTCCAATGCTCTAGCTTGACAGAAATATTGGTCTTGAAATACTCCTCTGATTTTCAGCCGGCTTAAAGATGTAAAATTTGCCGGTTTATCATCGCCAAAACTGCCGGGTTATAAAACACATGATGCCGGGTCATAACTGTTGCAGACGCCGGGTCATGTCATTAATATTATTGAGTTATTCAGGCCAAGACTGATAATATGATCCTTGACTTACTCAAAACTGATAACTTTGGAGATATTCCTTCCTTATATGCATATTACCTGTAGCCCCCAAGTCTTAAGAGGAGAACATAGTGATAGCTTAAGACATGCTTCAATGTAAATGTTGCAACTTTGAAGAAATCCAGATTGTTCATCTCAATCATTAGTCAAAACCGAATATTCCACATATGTAGCCCCCCAAGTGCCGATTTGCAGCAACCTGGGACTTGTAATTGCCTTATAGTCATAAAAACTTCACCCAGTGTAGCCCCCAAGGGCTGGGTCATTATGTAATAATGAGCAGGGACTTTATAAATATGATCATGTAGACTTGAACAACAACGTGCAGCCCCCAAGGGACGGTTCAGTAAGATAATATTGAGCTGGGACTTTATATATACTTTTTTGAAAAGAACATCATATGATGTAATCCCATCATGGGGCTTGAACCCACGTCCACAAGGTTAAGAGCTTTGTGCTTTACCAACTGAGCAGTGGACCCTTGAATATGGATTAAGACTTGTGTACCTTGAATTATTGATAGGAGCAATCAGTAACCCCCAAGGGCCGGATCATTACAATGTGATGAGCTGAGTCTTCAATAAGGTGATCAAAAAATGACTTTGCATTAGCCCCCAAGTGCCATGGTGCATGCTGGCAGTGACATGGGACTTGCATATTTGATGTAATCTCAATTTCAATAATGTACCCCCAAGTGCCGGGTCATAAGCCTGCAGCGACTCGGGACTATTCCTTCCATTGTAGAATAAATAATATCCATTAACAAGATAATATCCATTGCGCGAAAGCGACTTTGAAAAACCTCAATCAGAATATTGGTTATTGATAACCATGATAAAAATCCAGCCATGTCGGCTATTTAAGATTTGAATAATATAACCTGGTTTTGAAAATCGAATCCTGCACACAAACAACTCACAAGTGCCCTGGTGGTTTACCGTAGGGCGGGTCATGATGCCCAGTATAAATCCACTAGTAACCATAGAGGTCCATAACCAGGGCCGATTTAAACATAATCATGTATAAACAATATCATACCTGTGATATTGAATTGTACTGCCGGTTTATGTGACATGTGCAGTAAGGGTGATAACCCAAAACTTAAAAGCCAAACCTTCCAAGTATTTATGATTGTCATATGCTGGCGACTTATCATCGAAAGTCAAGTCGGGTTAATCGAAACCACATTTATACTGAGATCTGAACAAAAAAGTCTCAAGACAAAACCAAAGATTGTTTTTAAAAACTTAAACCAAATGAAAAAAAATCAAGGCTTATGATTCGAATATGATTAGTAAACCATTCCAAAGGGGTTAAGCTAGGATTCGAGTACGATCATGTAGCCCCCAATGGTTTTGGCGTTGCGCCGATCAAGAGGGTACCGACAGCTATGTTCTCTTTGGTTCGAATACGACCTATGTTTGAACAGGAAGCCCCCAAATGACCTTGAGAGCTTTTTAATGACTCTGGTTTGAATACGATCAAAGTCAGACACAGAAGGGGTTAAGCTATGATTCGAATATGATCAAGAAGCCCCCTCGTGGGTTTGGTATTGCGCCGATCAAGAGGGTGCCGACAGCTATGTTCTCTTTGGTTCAAATACGACCTATGTTTGAATAGGAAGCCCCCAAGTGACCATATAAATTTTAGCATTGCGCCGATCAAGAGGGTACCGACAGCTATGCTCGATGAGCAGGAAGCTCCCAAGTGACCATAATAAGATAAGTCGTAAGGCAGGATACCCATGTTTGAACCACGCATCATGGCAACAAGTTCTCTTTGGCAACCTTCAATTTTTCTGAGAACTCGAACTTGTGAGAGACTAATTCTTTTTGAATAGGAACTTTAAACCGGATTTGAAAGCTTCAAACTTTGTGGGAGACAGATTGTCCTTGAACCGGATTGTGAACCGGATATTGAGAATTTCAAAGCTTTGTGGTAAATAAGTTTCCCTTGAACTGGATTTTGAACCAGAATCCTCATTTTGAGCCGGAAATCTTCTGACGGCCTTTCAATTTTCACCAATATGGTGGTAGCCTCCGGGACCGGGTTATCTTCCCTCCAATGACCCGGAGTTCTTGAATTCATTAAAACTTGGCCAATTCCGCAGGCTCACGTCATCGTAGCCCCCTAGTCTTAAGACGACTGGAGGAGTTGTCTTGAGATTCTCCATATTTGACCGTGATATAAACCGGCTTATAACTGAACAGCAGAACGTTGCAATATGTTGAAGTTGGGCGGGTTATAAATGACCCCATATGATTTGTATCAATAATCTGGCCAACGGTTCATCCCAGCTGGCTGTTGAAGTTAATCAAACTGTATTGACGTCAATTTGTACGCCTATCCAATGAGCCATCCGGTGGAGGCAGAGGCTGACACTATATCATGAATTTCTTTAGAGCTGTTGGAATAGACCGGGCAGCAGGATGAGCGACTTGCGCACACACGTTAAGCAAATTGCGTGCACAAGTGCGGGCCGGTGTGTTGATCTAGACAGGACCACGAGAGTCAGATGGTAAAGATGACCACAGTATCAGAGGCGACACAGACAGATGAGTCGGCCGCGGTGTTATAAGCCGGTGCGGACGGGCGAGCCAGCCGCGTCGTGCTGATGTAGACCGGGCCACAGAGGCGGCGGCTTGCACATATATTAATTGAGCATTATTGCATGGTCAGACGCTTGCGTCTAATAACGATGGCGCAAGCTATATATCCCTGACACGATCAGCTTTCTTGCTGTGAACAATTGTCCTGCATCAAAAATATTGCAAGCCAGAGTAATTGTTCTTTTATAAAAAAACAATACATGCTAAAACATAAATCTGGATGAACATCACCTGCTTTATCCAGACGTAGGGATCGAAGCAAAATTCCTCATGCAGTTTTAACGGGCCTTGAAGGATATGCCCAAATAGTACTTTTTTGGACATCAAGATGTAATTGCTTTGGCCTTTTGCTAATCATATCAGCTTTGGCTGATTCCTTTATGCACCATCCGAGCCTTTGACCTCTCCTTCCATTTTTTAATCCAACTTCACATCCGACTCGCGAACAGCCGGCCTCCCGTCTCTTCCTCCTCCATTTGTCTGCTGGTCTCACGAACGCAGCAGTGGGCGCGGCGGGCGACCGGCGAAGCAGGAGTAGCAAACCAGCAAAAAATGGAGCAAGAGAAAAACACGGCAGCCTGCAGCACGCCAGGCCGGTATGGATAGAAGGCGCCGGCGGCTTGGAAGAGAGCACGAGGCAAGGGGTGGAGCCCGCGGGAGTGGCGGCTTAATGTGAGGCCGATGAAACCGGGGCAGGTTGAAACCAACGGCTGCTCACGGCAGCTCGTGCAGAAGCCGGGCGAGGGCGAGGCCTCAAGGGCGGCTCAACGGCAACCGTGGTGTGGCAAAGCCAATAGGCGGTTTGGCCAAGCACAAAGGTGATGGAGCTTGGAATGAGCCGGCTTAGCACGAGGTTGGTGAAGTGGTGCCGTGATCCCCGACGGGGGAGGTGGCGACGTAAGCTGGCAACGTGGTCGGCAAAGTAGGCCACGACAATGACGGCGATTGTTCTGGGCGGCTCTTGGCGGAGGCAGCACTCAAGCGGTGACTCAGAAACAACAAGCAACTTGGCGGTGGTGACTCATGGTAGCAGGGCAGGTTCAGAACCGATGATAGGGCCATGCTCAAGGTGGAGGTGAAGCCGAGGCCGGCTCGGGGCCGGACTAGCTGGGGCGACTCAGCGTGACCTTGGCGGCGACTCGGAACAGAGACAGGTGAGGTAGGCGGCAAAGTGCATCTGAGCCAGCGGTGGGTTGGAAAGCGTTGGCGCAGCAGGAGCCGCGGCCATGCAACCGTCGGAGGCACGCCCAGCCATGGTGGCTCATGAATAAAAAATCAATGGCCGAATCAAGTCCGTGGCCTCATCCACTTCCATCGATGGTCGTTCAGAGATCAAAATTGAATCAGTATTCACCAAGGCCTGTAAAACATGCGGTGATAGCTTGCCCCTGATGGATCTTCCTTGTCCTCACCTGAGAGACTTGTGAACTTACATAGTAGCTTTTTCCTTCCATAATTCTTGAATTAACCTCCCCATAGCTTTCTTGTAGCAATTGGAGTTGGCCTCTAGTGATGTACTAGTACTTTGAAAACATCAGGGTTGATGCTTGATGCGATGGAAATAATGTGCTTGTCTGCACCTCTTTGATTGGATGCAAGGGTTCCATTGTTGCTTCGGTTGATGACCATGGGACTGTATGCAGAGGCAACAACTCGGCGATTCTAGTTTCAATGCATCACCAGGCCACACGTGATGGTGTACACGGTGCAACCCTAAATTTTCATGATCTTTAATCCTTGACTTAGCGCCGGCTCTTATTCATCCGGCAATCGCGAGCCTCTTGATCCCTAGAAGAGATCCCTCCAAGAACTCATCACCATCATGCGCAAGCCCCATGGTGGGCGCCAACTGTCGTGGAATTGTCACGTCAGATGTCCTAGTGAAAGGACTTAGTCGTGGAGCCATCGCAACTAGGAAGCTTAAAGGGGTTCATTGGGACAAAGGACACGAGGTTTATACTGGTTCTGCCCCTTACGGTGTAGGTAAAAGCCTACGATCCAGTTTTGAGTGGGATTTCTTATGACTCGATAACTAGGAAGCATAATCGCTTGACCTAGCTCTCAATCTGATGTTTCTTGCATGTCCCTCTTGGGGTGCCCTACCCCTCCTTATATAAGTTGAAGGGGCGGGTTACATGTAGAGTCCTATTAGGATTAGGACTGGTCTATTACAAGTGGAGTCCTAGTCTTGCTTCCTTTGTAAGGGAATATTCCTTACGCTTTCCTCTTAAACTGGCCCACCATAATAAGAGTCGGCCTTCTGGGCCTTGGGCCTAATCCTCTAACTGACCGGCTGTCGGGGCCATTAGTGAGTTGCCAGGCTCGTGAGTCGTGAGACTAGTGAATCGCCAGACTCGTGAGTCGCCAATCCTTCGGCGGGTTACCGATGAAACGCCAAGTCCCAGCCGGGTCATAACTCCGGCCGGGTCATACCGCGGGGTATATCCCCGACAAGAGTGGATTTGGAAGAGTGCCAACTTTTGTTAGTAATGATTCCACTATTTCAGAAGAGGTTCCAATTGATTATGAGAACAAATTTGCTATCTATGATAATTATTGTGATGATATGTATGCTATAAAGAAATATGTTAACCATGAAACTTGTCATCATGATTTCAAGTTTTAATTGGATTGTGCCTCACATGATAGTTATTTTGTTGAGTTTGCTCCCACTATTCCGAATGAGAAGAATTTTACTTATGTGGAGAGTAGAAAAATTTGTATGCTTGTAGATCATGAAGAGAATGCTTTATGTGATGGTTATATTGTTGAACTCATTCATGATGCTACTGAATTTTTTTATGCAGGAGGAATATATGCTTGTTAGAGTTGCAATAAATCAAGTTTCATCTCTATATGCCTAAAGTTTTGAAGTTATACTTGTTTTGCCTTCCTATGCTAGTTGATTCTTGTTCCTATATATTGTGTGCTCACAAAATCCCTAGGAAGAAGAAGTGGGTTAGATTTAAATGTTCTAGTCATATTCTTCATGATGCTCTCTTTATGTTTCAGTTCTTATCTTTTATGTGAGCATCACTGAAATCATCATGCCTAGCTAAAAGGCATTAAAGAAAAGCGCTTATTGGGAGGCAACCAAATTTTATTTTTGTTCTTTGATTTTTGCTCCTGTTTAGTAATAAATAATCTTCTAGCCTCTGGTTAGATATGGTTTTAAGTTTTAATTAGTGTTTGTTCCAAGTAGAACCTTTGGGAAGACTTGGGTGAAAGTTAATGCGATCTTGCTGTAAAAAACAAAAACTTTACACTCACGAGATTAGCTGTCATTTTTTACACAAGAGTGCTTTTGAGTTGATTATTTTTGCATAGGATTAATAGACAAATTCCTCACGTCCACCTGTTTATCTCAGAATTTTTGGAGTAGCAGAAGTATGGTTGATGTTCAGATCATTACAGATTGTTCTGTTTCTGACAGATTCTGTTTTCATTGCATAATTTGCTTGTTTTCTAGTTTTATGGCTTATATTTCTCAATATAAATTTTAGAAATGATATGGTACAGTAGGAATTGTGTGAGAAAAATTGTGAATCTTGTCTTTTATAGTACCAAAGCGAATGGTTTACTCTTTATCATACTAACCCATCTCACGAAGTTCCGTTAAGTTTTGTTTGATTGAAGTTTTCAAGTTTTGGGTGAGATATCGATATGAGGATAATAAGGAGTGGAAGGACCCTAAGCTTGGGGATTCCCAAGGCACCCCAAGGTAACATTCAAGGAATACTCAAGCGCCTAAGCTTGGGGATTCCCCGGAAGGCATCCCCTCTTTTGTCTTCAAAACTATCGGTATACCTTACTCTTAGGTATATTTTTATTCATCACATGATATGTGTTTTGCTTGGAGCGTATTTTAAATTTTACTTGCAGTTTGAATAAAATCATTGGATCTGAAATCTTGAATGAAAAAGAATCCTCCCATGGTTAGTTAATTATTTGACTACTCAGTGTTCTTCACTTATATCTTTTTGGAGTAGTTTGTCATTTACTCACGTGCTTCTCGTATATCCAATTAGTAAATGATTGAATGAATTGAATATCATAAATCTGAATTTATATATGTTTCATATGCTTATACCATGGGGACTAATGACGTCACACGTAATAAGTATAGGTGGTAAATTTATTGAAAGTTAGCAAACGCAGAATTGGTCACTTGAACAATTCATGAAAGAATATTAAAGGAAGAGAGACTTCACATATAAATATACTATCTTGGACATCTTTCGTAATTGTGAGCACTCATTAAAAGTTAATAGGTTATGTTTTCCTATATCCGAAACATTATATTGTCTTGGATCATCCAACATGTTGAGCTTGCCTTTCCCTCTCATGCCAGCCAAATTCTTTGCACTAAGTAGAAATACTACTTGTGCTTCCAAACATACCTTAAACCAGTTTTGCCATGAGAGTCCACCATACCTACCTATGGATTGAGTAAGATCCTTCAAATAAGTTGTCATCGGTGCATGCAACAAAAATTGCTCCTTAAATATGTATGATCTATATATTAGTGCGAAGAAAATAAGCTTTATACGAACTTGTGACGGGGAAGAAATAAAAGCGACAGACTGCATAATAGATGTCTTTATCACAAGCGGCAATATAAAGTGACATTCTTTTGCATTAAGATTTTGTGCATCCAACCATAAAAGCGCATGACAACCTCTGCTTCCCTCAGCGAAGGGCCTATCTTTTACTTTTATCTTCTACCCTTATACAAGAGTCATGGTGATCATCACCTTTCCTTTTTACACTTTTTCCTTTGGCAAGAACTTTGTGTTGGAGCGATCCGGATATATATATATATATATATATATATATATATATATAGGACAAATGTTTATTACAAGTAGTGGTAGTTACCACCACTTGCGTTTTGTATGTTGTATGTAGTATCTGTCGAAATCAAGAGTATGTATGTGTAGTATGTAGTATATAACAATGATTAGGTAGTATATATACTAATTTTTAGGTAGTATGTATCATGTTTTGAGTATGCTCTTTTTTACGTACAAATATGTACGCATTTTATAAATATAACAAAAACTATGGGTTCATATGCAATTTTTTCATGTAATTTGCTTTGAAATATCTTAGATATAGTATATGAACATATTTAAAATAATAAAATAGTATATATAGTACCACATGG
>NC_041393.1:327146728-327225124 GCF_002162155.2 Triticum dicoccoides | reverse complement strand
AGAGAGAGAGAGAGAGAGAGAGGCAATGAAGAACACCAGTCGAGAAGACTGAGGAGATTGCAAAGTTGAAGAATTGGAAAATTGAAGAATTTGCAAAAATGAAGAAAAACTCAAATTTGAAGATTTTCAACTTTGGTTGGTGGCGTAACCCACAGTATAAGAATGATGATTTCAGGCACTGTGTACAATTTTTGTAGGGTTTTGAGAATCAAATTCTCCATTAATTTATTCACAGTTAGAGGGTTAGTCTTTATTGATTGTAGAAAACGTTACTTCGTGTGTTGCACATCGAAGTCATCAATTTTGCATAAGTGTTAGGATGTGTGTCCTTTCAAAGGACATTCAAAGATCATAAGATATTGAGTTCACACTGCAACTTGCTAAATCTCTTCTCATCCAAGGGCTCTATGAAGATATCTGCCAGCTGATCTTCAGTCTTCACGTGGTCCATGGAGATGTCGCCCTTCAACACAAGATCACGAAGGAAATGATGAAGAATCTGGATGTGCTTTGTCTTTGAGTGCTGAACTGGGTTGTGAGCAATCTTGATGGCACTCTCATTGTCGCAGTAGAGTGGCACATTCTTCACATTGATGCCATGGTCCTTCAGGGTTTGTTTCATCCATACCAATTGAGCGCAGCAAAAACCAGCATCAATGTACTCAGCTTCAGTAGTATAGAGTGATACACAGTTCTGCTTCTTCGATGAGCAACATATCAATGATCGTTCGAGGAAATGACATGTGCCTGATGTTGACTTGTGATCCACCCGATCACTAGCATAGTTAGAGTCAGAATATCTAATGAGATCAAAAGCCGAGCCCTTGGGATACCATAATCCAAGTGTTGGAGTGTGAGCTAGATATCGAAGAATATGTTTCACAGCCTTGTGGTGTGATTCCTTTGGTGTAGCTTGAAATCGGGCACACATGCAAACACTAAGCATAATATCTAGCCTAGATGCACATAGATACAATAAAGAGCCAATCATGGAGCGGTATACCTTTTGATCGAAGTGTTTACCATTTTCATTGGTGCATAGATGGCCATTTGTGGGAATAGGAGTTTTGATGCCTTTGCAATCTTGCATGTCGAATTTCCTCAACACATCCTTGAGGTATTTCTCTTGAGATATGAAGATGATGTTGCGTTGTTGATGAATTTGAAGACCTAGAAGAATTTCAATTCTCCCATCATAGACATTTGATATTCTTCACTCATCATATATGCAAATTCGTCATGTAATGTTGGTTAGTACAACCAAAGATAATATCATCAACATATATTTGGCACACGAATAATTCATCATCATATGTTTTGGTGAAAAGAGTTGGGTAAAGTGAACCGGGTTTGAAACCTTTCTTCATGAGGAATTCCGTCAAAGTATCATACCACACCCGAGGGGCTGCTTGAGGCCATAGAAGGCCTTATTGAGTCTGAAGACACGGTCAGGAAGATTTGGATCCTCAAACCTGGTGGTTGAGCAACATATCCTTCTTCCTCAAGCTTACCACTGAGGAATGCACTTTTCACATCCATTTGATATAAGATGATATTATGATGATTAGCATAAGCAAGCAATATGCGAATAGCCTCAAGTCTAGCAACAGGTGCAAAAGTTTCATCGAAATCAATTCCTTCAATCTGTGTGTAGCCTTGAGCTACAAGACGAGCATTATTCCTCACCACAAGGTCATTTACATCTTGCATGGTGTGGTAGATCCATTTTGTGCTGATGATATTGTGTTTGTGTGTGTCTGGTCGCTTGACAGGCTCCCACACGTTGTCGAGCTCGAATTGATGTAATTCCTCTTGCATAGCTTGAATCCACTTAGGCTCCAGAAATGCCTCATCAACTCTGGTGGGCTATGTGATAGAGACAAAAGCACAATGCCCACAAAAGTTAGACAAATGTGAAGCTTTTGAGTGTGTGAGAGGACCCGGTGCATTGATGTCGTCAATGATTATCTCAATATGCACTTCACTTGCAACTCAAGGATAAATAGGTTGACGACTTTGATTTGGCTCAACATTTTCTTCAGAGCCATTTCCTTCAGGTGCACCAGCATGATTTTCTTCATGTTCTAGAATGACTTCTTCAGCAGATTCTTTAGTGGGCATGACATCCTTAGTAGCCTTGAAGTTGATGGATTCCTCAGGTGACATTTCATCTAGCATAGGAGGTAGGTGGTCTCTTTGCTATCTGTTAGTTTCATCGAACCACACATCTACAGTTTCAACAACCTTGTCGTGATAGGTGTTGAAGACTCTATAGGTGTGCGTGTCCTTTCCGTAACCAAGCATAAAACCTTCATGTGCTTTCGGTGCAAATATAGAATTGTGATGAGGATATCTAATCTAGCATTTAGCACTGAATACTTTGAAATAACTCACATTAGGATTCATGTCAGTGAGGAGTTCATATGAGGTCTTTTTGAAGAATTTGTGAAGATATACCCTATTGATGATGTGGCATGTAGTATCAATAGCGTCGAGCCAGAAACGAGGATGTGTCTTGTATTCATCTAGCATAGTGCGAGCGATCTCAACAAGAGTCATGTTCTTGCGCTCCATGATGCCATTCTGCTGAGGAGTATAAGGGGCAGATAATTCGTGAGTAATACCAACTTCATCAAGATAGTCATCAAGACCAGTATTCTTGAACTCGGTCCGATTATCACTTCGGATATGCTTGATCTTCACACCGAAGTTCATGGATACTCTTGAGGAAAATCGTTTGAAGACTTCCTGCACTTCAGTTTTGTAAGTGATGATTTGCACCCATGTGTAACGAGAATAATCATCAACAATAACAAAGCCATATAGAGACGCTGCATTTGTGACTGTGGCATAATGAGTAGGGCCAAAGAGATCCATGTGAAGTAATTCAATGGGACGAGAGGTGGTCATGATAATCTTTGAGGGGTGCTTGGCTCTGGTCATCTTTCCAGCCTCACAAGCCCCACAAATATGATCTTTAAGGAATTTGACACCCTCGATGCCAATAACATGCTTCTTCTTCGCGAGTGTATGCAAGTTCCTCATGCCAGCATGACCAAGTTGTCGATGCCATAACCAGCCTTCTGAAGCTTTTGCAAGTAGACATGTGGTAGGCTGTGGTCCAGCAGAGAAAGCAACAATATACAAGTCTCCTCTCATAATGCCTACGAAGAGTTTGGAATTGTCAGATTCCATTAGCACAAGACAACAATTTTTGCCAAAGACGACAACCATATCAAGATCACAAAGCATTGAGATAGACATGAGATTGAATCCTAAGGACTCGACAAGCATGACTTTGTCCATGTGTCTATCCTTTGAGATTGCAACCCTATCTAGACCCAATACCTTGCTTTTGTCTTTGTCAGCGTAGGTGATATGCTTTAGATGAGATGGAGATAAAGCAGTGTCCATCAATAGATTACTGTCACCGGTCATGTGATTTGTACATCCACTGTCGAGGACCCACTTAGTAGCTTTGGGTTGTTCATCCTGTAGATGAATTAGTGCAACTTACAAACCCATATACTTCATTAGTGAAGAATATGACATCAATTTCATCATATTGAATTTCATCAAGTAGTACAATAGATATAGCAGTATGAGGATGTGAGAAATGAGTAATTCATTTCTTCATGATTAGCTTGCGTCCTTTCAAGCATATTCAGGTCTCCAGCAAATTCTTCAGACGATTAAGTTTGTCTAGAGATCTGACCCTGCACAAGAGATTAGTTCTTTTTCTTCACCCTCCCCCGTCTGGAGGGGTGTCAAAGAGTTCATCATTCTGCGAGCTCCATAAGATAAAGGTGGCATTGAATCCAATGCACTTTGTTTCACAGAAGAGGGGTTAGAGTAAGCATATGAATAAGCAAAAAAAAATTGAGGACTTATGAACGTAATGATTTGAAGAATAATGCACATATTCATAGCCTTTAGACTTTCCCTACGAAACAGAAGTGTTAGCACGATGATGTTCATATGAGGATTTGGATCTATATGAGGAATTTGATCTAAATGAAGAATTTGGTCGATATGAGGACTTGGATCCATATGAAGATTTTGATCCATATGAAGAATTTGATCTGGGATTCCTATTCTTCATAGGTGGTGTCATGAGGACATTCACCAAAAGACTTTCAAGGCACTTTGTGGGAACCCAGATTTTCTTCATAGGGGGACCATTCCTGTAGCTAGTTCCAACATATCGAGCAAATACTTCACCATTCTGATTTTTGAACAGTTTATTGTTGGAGTCAAATGACTCATCAGAGGAACATGAAGATTCACAAGTAAAGCTAGATAAAGTGGATGGATCTGCGGGAGGTCCTTTCACAACAACCCATGAAGTTTTGGGATACTACTCAGGTTTCCACTCGGTCCCATCAGCATTGAGTTTCCTCTCAAACGCAATACACTCTTTCCTAGGGTTCTTTTCAAGATCTACTTTTTGAGCACATCACAAAGAGTCTGATACCCTTTGAGGCTTTTGTGTATGCCTGTCACATACAATTCCTTCAACCCTGCATTATCGTCAGTGATGCTTGTGGTATCCTCAGATGATGAATTTGTGACCACAAAGACAATTGAACAATTTGCAGTAATAGAAGCATTTGAACACTCAGGTGAAGAATTAGTAGATTCTCTCTCAATGCATTTCAAACATGGTGGAATGAATTCTTCCTGAGCGGAACTGATCTATTGAGCTAGCAATGAATCATTTTCCTTCTGAAGATTTTCATAACTTACCCTGAACTTCTCAAGATCTTGCTTTCTTTGAAGAAAATTCATAAGAAAGCTTCTCATGATCGGCTAAGAGAGAGTTATGATGACTCTGAAGATTATCAAACTTAGACTGAAGTCGCTGAACATTATCAGTCAGAGTATGAATTCGATCCAATTCCTCACCCAACAGGTCATCGCTTTTATCTAGCAGATTTTGAACCTTTTCCAAAGCCTTTTGTTGTTCCACAGCAATCTTAGCAAGTTTGGAATTGCTTGGTTTCAGATTATCATCGGATTTATCCTCACTAGATTCAGAGGGGGAATGTTTGAGTACCTTGGCTCCTTTTTCCATGAAGCAATAGGTGGGAGCGTAGTCATCGACGCTGTCATCAGCAGTGTTGGGGAGGTCATTTTATTCAGCATTGAAGATGGACTTGCTGACGTAAGCAGTAACAAGGGCTAGGCTCACCACACCAGAGTATGACTCCTCATATTCCTCCTCTTCCACATTTTCCTCAGATTCAGCTTTAGAGTCCATTTCCTTGCCAATAAATGCCCGAGCCTTTTTGGAACTGCTCTTCTTGTGAGATAAAGACTTTGAAGATTTTGACGATGAAGACTTTGAAGATTTCTTCTTCTTCTTTGAGCCATCAGAACTGTCATCCTTGTACTTCTTCTTCTTTGATTCCTTCTCCCACTAAGGACAATTAGTAATGTCGTGACCAGGTTTCTTGCATTTGTGGCAAGTCCTCGTCTTGTAATCGCGGGATGAGGAATCCGAACTCATGTCATCACTTCTTGAAGATTTTTCAAAGTGACCACGCCTTGAGAACTTATGGAATTTCCTCGCGAGCATTGGTAGCTCCTGGCTTAGTTCTTCAGGATTACCAAGGCTGCTACCAGAATCCTGACCTTCAGATTCAGAGACTGCCTTGGCCTTCAGTGCGTGTGATCTTCCATAGCTTAGCCCATAGAGGTGTCTCTTCTCAGCAAGCTGGAACTCATGAGTATTTAGACTCTCGAGGATATCAACAGGATCAAGTGACTTGTAGTCTCCACGTTCTTGAATCATCAGTGCAAGAGTATCGAATGAGGAATCAAGTGATCTCAGCAATTTCACCACCTCATGGTCGGTGATGTAAGTGGCACGAAGTACTTGAAGAGAATTTGAGATGTCAGTGAGGCGATCAAAGGTTTGCTAAACATTTTCATTGTTGAGTCTTTTGAAGCGATTAAAGAGATTGCGAAGAATGTCAACTCGGGAGTCACATTGAGTAGAGAGTCCATCGTTGACTTTGGATAGCATGTCCTAGATAAGCTTTGCTATTTCCAAAGCACTCACTCTGCCATACTGTCCTTTACTCAGTTCGCCACATATGATATGCTTCGCTTGAGAGTCGAGTTTCTTGAATCTCTTCACATCAGCAGCATTCACCGACGGAGTGATAGAGGGAACACCATTTTCCACAACATACCAGAGATCATTGTCAATTGCCTCAATATGCATGCGCATCTTATTCTTCCATTAGGGGTAGTTCGTCCCATCGAAGGTAGGACACCCAGCCGAGACCTTGATCATTCCAGTAGTCGACATAACTAAAACTCCAAGTGGTTAAACCAAAATCACATAGAACAAGGGAGTACCTTGCTCTGATACCAATTGAAAGTGCGTTATATCGACTAGAGGGGGGTGAATAGGCAATTTTTACAAATTTGTCACTGAGGAAATTCTAGGTGAGGAAATTCCTAAGCAACGACACACTAGCAGCGGAATAAGTACTCAGGTACAAGCATGATAGAGCAATAGCATAGTCATCATGATGAAATGAAAACAAGCACAGAGTATAGGTAGCGTGAAAACAGGATAAGCAGGCTGAAGACAAAGTGACTGAAGAAATAGGGTTGAGGAAATAGAGAAAGTCTTCAGTGAAAGTCTTCAAACATTAATGATCAGGTTCATCAACACATGAATGACGAAATGAAAGAGTTGAGGAAATAGAACCAGTAGCTTGGTGAAGACGATGCTTTGGTAGACTAGTTCTGCTGTGACAATTGTACGTCTGGTTGGAGCGGTTGGGTATTTAAACCTGAGGATACACAGTCCTCACCGTATTCTCCTTGATCTAAAGTCACACAGACCTCGCCCAATAACTCGTGGTAAGTCTTCAGGTGACTTCCAAACCTTCACAGACTTGGTCACTTGGCGATCCACAATTCCGCTTGGACGCTCTAGAGCATGACGCCTAACCGTCTGGAGGATGCACGATCCTCAAAGATAACAAGCGTCGGTTCTACACAGGAACAATCTCTTCAGTGATGCTCAATCACTTTGGGTCGTAGGTGTTTGGGTTTTCCTCACTAGGTGATTTTCTATCGAAGTCCTCGGAGGATGGTATGCTCTCAATGACAAGTGTCAGTTTCTCTCGGAGCAACCAACCAACTAGTGGTTGTAGGGGGCGGCATTTTGGACAGCTGGCGCGTAGCACAGAAATTGGAGCTATCAAATTCCTCAGGGCTATCGTGTTCCTCACTTGTAGGCAATCTAAACTGGCGAATTCCTAACTCCTCAGTCAAAACAAATTCCTCAGAGAACAGAAGATCTTCGTCTCTGCCATTGAAGAAATTGACTGAACTATATGAAATTTCCAAAGGCTTCACTCGAAAGTATTGGGTAGGTGTGGGCTTTGAGATGAGCATCACATGGAAAGTGTTTCCTTAGTATTACCTCAACCCCCTTTAATAGTATGGTGTTTCCTATGACTCAAGAAAGACAAAATGAAACTACAAAAACAAAAGTCTTCATGCTTCATAGTCCTCGCATGAATATCCAAGTCTTCAACGTCACACCAATTTCCTCACTTTCAAAGTCTTCAAGAAAACCAAAGTCTTCAACTGAAGACATACATTTTTAGGGGTCGACTTTCATCGTAAATATCAAACTCCTCATAGACTTACAGAGCCTGTCTACACTCACAAACACATTAGTCCCTTAACCTATAAGTCTTCAATACACCAAAATCACTAAAGGGCACTAGATGCACTTACAAGATGACTGTTTCTCTACTACTCATTGTTGAGGAAATCGTTAACAGGTAGCTGCTCGGTTAGCTGGCGAGTAGGGGATTAATAGGCTAATCGGCAAGTTAATCGTCCATTTAATCAATTAATCAGACGATTTATCGGTTTATCGTCTACTCGGTGACCCTACGAGTAGGGATTAATTGGCAAGTCAACTGGTTAATCGGACAAATTCTTGAACAGGGCTACTACTAGTGTTCGAGCGGCCTAAACTACATGTGAAGTGCCTCCCTACTACCAGTGTGTTCTGTTTCGATAGTAACATTCAGATTCCATAGTAAATTTCTATTTTGACAGTTAAGTTCAGAGTCAACAGTTTTTAACTTATCTGTTGTAGTCGGGTGTTTTTTGGTGATGTAAATTTTACTTCTATCACTTTTTGGTAATGTATTTTACATCATCTATTGGAGATGCTATTAGAATCCCACTTGTGATTAACGATGTCTGTCTTGTACTGCTTCAGCCTCGACATCTTACGGCTTGCAGAGCTGCTCTGACGACGGAACCATCCATCACAATAGAACAGTACCCTGAACGCCGTCTACAGATGCCTCAGATCTTCCTCCACACCTCCGACAACCACCTCTGCCGCAACTTCTTTAGCGACCAACCCAATGACGCTGAGGTCGAAAAGGCTACGCCAAAGAGGTTGTACACTTGTCACATCACTTATTACTCTACATTCATGTCGATCCATTAGGGCTATTTTGGTTCAAAGGAAAAAGTGAAGGGAAAACATAGAAATCAAAAAGTTTCCTATGGCACTCTACGATTCAATTATTCATGCATTTTGTTGAAATGAATGGAGCAAAACATCCACCAGGACCTACTTTTCAAAATCCTATGCAGGAAAACAAGACTAAGTGCATTAGTGGCAGAATAACATTCTAACTGTACACACTTTCATATGGGTTCCCTTTAATTTGGCCATGTTTCTTTGCATTCCTCTGCTCTTCCAATTCCTGCGAACCAAACACCCAAGTTAACACAAAACCTGTGTTTACAGATGCTCTGTTTCCCACGTGCATTCCTATCCTATTCCAGTATTTTTCCTATCCCTGCATTTTTACAATCCTGCAAGTCAAAGGAGCCCTTACAGAATTATTTCAATTACAGATAGGTGTCTAAGCAAACTTTGTGTGGTTTGTCCTGCTCCTGCCGCAACGTCGTCCACCTCACCTGAGCTGCTCATTCGATAGAAGCGTCCACCATACTAGACATCACCACTCCTGACCATCTTTCACCGCCTTAGATCTCCTTCCCTACCACCGGCACCCACCGCAACTGCATCAGCATCATCGACTCCGAAGATGAACCTGAGGAGTACACGGGTCCACAAGAGAGGTCGCACTCTTTTTTTTCTGCTTATGTTATGCATTTCTTAATATTACCTGCTACTTTACCATCCTGTTCACCTCTTAGACTCCAAGTCAGGTCCAACTTAATGTTCAAACTTGAGTTTTAAAATTACTTGTGGGGCACATATCGACACAGCAATGAATAGTACCTATGTCTATTATCTGGTTCACCAAGGGTATGACTATGTTGTTCACCTTGGGTAGGAAACAAACAGTAAAGCACTCATCATCTTTATTTTTATTAAATTAAAGCTGTCATCAGCCTGGTATCATTATTTTTTGGATCCATCCACTAGTTGTTGCCATCACTCTAGATTTCTGCATGCTCTCTTACATAATCTCACTATATTGTTTTCATATGCATGTTAGTCATGCTGAACATGTAGAGAAAAAGAGAAGAGTTTTGTGCAGCAATAGAATGTCATGCAGACATCGCTCCATGGTGGGTTGAACGGCAACCCCCCCTCCAGATTGTAATACAGAGGAAGATATCTGTTCTGAGGAGGATTCAGACAGAGCTGACCACTCGTATTTATCCCCCATGGTGTTTGCTCTAACTTGGCATGATGATGTTGGTCATATCATGCATATGTTGCCTTGAAGTGCCTACTTTCGACATCATATATGTTATCTTCTTAGTTTAGACAAGTTCTGTAATGCCACCTATTTAGTTTCTATATCATATATGTGAATTATGAAATCTCATCTCTTTTAGCCAACCATAATATATGTGAAATATGCAATGCCATCCTGTTTAACCAGGCATCATATATTTGAATGATATCTTGCCAATCCTTTTCTTCATTACATTTCCATTTGTAGATAATGTTTGTACATTCAACTTCTTCCCGTGTATCAGCCATTTGAGTGGGTGATGGAAAAATCTGGAGTGAACACAAGGTCTTCAGAGAAGACAGTGCTACCTGTCGAAGCAGATCTCTTGCTGGGTCCCGATAGCTCCTTAGAGATGCATTCAGAGACAGATGACCGGTCCTATTCCCCCACCAAGGTGTATGCTCTTACTTGGCACGGTTATACTGCTCATATCATGCATATGGTGTCTTGCATTGCATAGTTTAGACATCATATACACAATATTCAACACCATGTTCTTAGTTCAGACATCATATATGTGAATGCCCTCTGCTTAGTATATAAATCACATATGTGAATTAAATCATGTGTTCCTGATTACTTCGAGAACATGTATGGGAATTATGTCATGTGAACATGTTTACTAAATACATCATATAATTATCTCATGCCATCATGTTTAGTTAGTCATCATATCTTTGAATTATGTCATGCTATGCTATCCAGTTTAGATAGACATCATATATGTGCAATTATGTCATGCTATCCTTTTTAGTTAAACAATATACATGTGAACTATTGCATGCCCTCTTTTTTCCACACTATCTATTGCATCTGTCTCTCATACAAGGTCTGTACATTTAACTACGTTTCTTGATCAGCCATTTGAATTGGAGCGGGTGATGGCAGTATCTAGCGGAGTAAAAACACGGTCTTCAAATAAAATAGTGCTACCTCTTAGTGGAGATAAAACTCCGGTTGTACATGCACGAGAACCAGCCCTACCACACATAACCCAGAATCTCGCACATTGTACCCCTACTACGATGGATGGAGAACCAGCTTCACCCAATCTAACCGCAACCCCAGCAGATACTTAACCCAGTTCCAATTGACACAACGCTATCTCCACCACAGATCTCCCAAACAAGAACAGTTAGTAAGGCAGCTCTAGTGCCCAAAGCACCAGTACTACCGCGGCGAACCCCAACTCACCTATTCCTCTAGACGAAGCACAACCAACCATTTGTTGTTAAGCATCTATCACATTTGATGTTGTTAAATCCTATGTGTGTATATTCCCATCATGGAAATATTATACTAAAGATGAAGGAAAATGCAAATTGCAGGTGTTTGCCCAGGAGTTATATGTAAGTAATGTTATTCATGGAAATTACTTTGCTTTGTCCCATACATTCTACCTCCATGCTGGTTATAATACAGCAAATGTTCCCATTTTTATCTATAGAGAAGGACCCATTTGGAAACTCAGGATGAGGTAACCTGTGCTAATACCTCTTCTATCTTCGAGACTGCTTGGTGGCAGTATCGGAGTTACTTGAAGAAAATGTACTTCACTGGCAAAGAAACTCATCAAATTCCCTTACGTTGTCCTGAGACACATTTACGGGACGATGACTGGGAACACCTTGTTCAGTACTAGTCCCGAACCAATAATGTGGTAAGGTCTATCAGCTCATTTGTTATTTTTAAGTACTATATTCTTGCATCTTACTATACTCTGTTCATGTAGAACAAGTGCTTAAACTTGAAGAACAACTATTCTCATTTAAGATTCCATTGCTATAGTGCATACTGCTTTCCTCTTGTATCACTTATTTACTCATACAAACTTATTTTTAAATTGAAGGATCCAATCGAAACTCCAATGGCACATCAGGTATGTTTAAGCATGTTTCTTTAACATGTTTGCTCCTCTAAATAGCTGTGTTGATTTCAATTTCAATTGTGTATACACTTGACATCTCATATCATGCACATTACTAGCATCACAAAAGAGCCAATAATGTTGTTGTACATGTATACTCGTGGTACCCCTCTGAAATCTTGTTGTGCTGTGTAGTTTCCCACACTTTGTATTCTTTCAATGCTGCTTTGTCTTGAACTAATATGATTTGAATCGTGTCTCTATTTTGATTTGGCAGAACAATGCAGTGACCATAGGACATAGATATATGTTTGTTTGATGCTTTTATTGTGTACTACTTGGCAAGAGAAGACTTGGTAGTTTAATATTGTCCACCTTACTACTGAACTGGTTCCCTGAAATGAGTATCATATACTACATGCTAAACCTGTTTTGTGTCTGCTTGTTTCTTCTTTTAGAATGCTGACAGAATATTGGGGAAGAGTACCTTATTAAGCAATGGTAAAGGAAGTAATGCAGATAAGGTTCAGGATAGTGAAGCATCCTTGTTGGTCTGCAACAAAGCTTATAAAATAGCTAAGGAAAACTATCTAAAAGACAGTGAGACAACCCCAAAGTCATGTCTTGGTGTAGTGTTTGAGTTACGGGCCACTACCGTTGGCACAATGTAGCGACCAGACCTCAAACGGTCAAGTCTCCATGCATCAGTGTCATCCCTGGATCGGTAATGCTGACACGCACAGTATTCGAGGAATTATAACAGAGTTTCAATCACACACTTATTACATCGAGTCCTCATAAAGAGTATGATTACAAAAATAAATCATGGCTGAAGGCCATCTAAACTAGATAACTACGGAAGCTTCGAAGGTAAATGAGTCCATCAACTCTAACGACATAGCTGAGTGCAAAACAACGACCTATCACACCTTTTTCATCATCTGAGTAATCTGCAACATGAGACGTTGCAGCCCGAAACGGGTCAGCACATGGAATATGCTGGCATAGTTACACTGTAAAGCAATAGAATGCAAGTACTATATCTACATGCAATATTTGGCTGGTGGAGGCTGTAAGTTTATGATTTTGCATAAAGCTAGTTTTTCCCTACAACAAAGGAATAAATTTATTTAACTACTCCCATGTCGCCCATTATTTGAGAAGGTAACCCCAACTCAAATCCCAATTAAAAATATCATCATTAACCCAAAAGCAAATTAATTAAAGTAACATGATGAGATCACATGAATACATTCAAGTACTAGATACTCAAGATGTCCATAATCGGGGACATGGCTAATCATGATTAGTTTATACACTCTGCAGAGGTTTGCGCACTTTTCCCCACAAGACTCGACCGCATCCATGATGGGATGATCGAGATATAGCCTTTCTGAAGCATTAACTCTCTACTCTAGGTAGACAGTACCACCTACAACCCTCTACATCTACTAGTCTACCTCTTCAAGAGCTCACACAACTTACTCAACTATGCCAGAGCCCATAATGGCTTGTGGCTACACACGAAAGTTTCTAGCATGAATAATCTTATGATCCCTTTGAGCCTGGGTGGCATTCCATAGGACAATCACACCGGTACTCTGGGATTTCCAAAAACAGACAACACTGGGTTCCCCAGGTGCCTCAACCAATCCACCCAGATGTATATTAAAGTTGCCACCTTAATGTTATCCATGATTAAATAACTCTCAAACTTCCATGTGTGAATCATGATCCAATCCATGTCTACGAGCATGGCTAAGCAATAATAAGCATAACATATATTCCTGGGGTGATCAAAAGGTATTAGGTTCCTACCTCAAGCACTACAACCAAAACCACATGTTCCCAATCCTACTCATGCAAATATGTGAGGGGCAATACTAATGCATAGTAAAAACTAGGTATAAAAGAGTATGATCAAAGTGTAACTTGCCTTGCGGACGATCTGCAAACTCTAGAGATTCGTAGTAACAAGCTTCGCACTCCGGGTATTCTAGCGTAAACAAACAATAGTATACATAAGCAATCACTCAAACGAAACATGAGAAAATCCGAGAAAAGATCCCAATCGAACACGAAACAAGCTAACGACTTAAACTAACAAGCATCAAAACCTAATAGCAATATTAACATGTGAATTATATTTTAACAGCATGTACATGTGATTAGCTACGATACACAAAAAGATTCAACTCAAACAGAGCAACGAAACTCAAAATACGAACGAAACAAGATCGTTTACTAATCTGCACTAAAGTCAAATTTTACAGTAGCAAAACCATGTTCAAGTTGATTAACTGGAAAGAACATAACGATATGAAGATTTTGGCGCTGGTTTCATCTAATTTGGAGAAACTAGTAAAAAGTTATGCTAGTTTAAAGATCAGGGTCTAAATCACGATAAAAATAATCGCGCGTAAGTCCCCGACCGAAAATAAACTAAAAAGAAAAAGACTAACGAACGAAGTTCACTATCTGAACTAATCCGACGAAGAACATTCGTTAAAACTAACGAACCGACGAATGTCCGCTAAATAATAAAACCTAAAAAAACCGATCTGAAAATCCGAAACGAACCGGCGAATCGGGCGGTTTTATACCGGTCAACGGACGGGGTCAATGGCGGCGGGCGGTGGCGTCGTCGGCGGTGGCGTCTGGCGACGCGGGGTGGGGTGGCGACGGCGGTGGCGGCGGCGGCGGAGCAGCGGCAGGCGGCGGCGGCTGCGGCGGGAGGCGATGGCGGCAGCATGGGGTCCAGAGGGCGGCCAAGAGCTCAGCTTTTAAAGGGGGAGGAGGGGCGGCGGTTTCCTTGGGCGAGGGGGCGGCCAAGAGCTCGGCTTTTAAAGGGGGAGGAGGGGCGGCGGCTTCCTTGGGCGAGGGGGCGGCCAAGAGGAGTCCGAGTCGGACTCATCGGCGTCCGTGCGGCGGCGCGGGAGGAAGGTGGCGGCGCTGGTGGGCTTCGGCCCGCTCGCCAGGGCCTTTGGCCCAGTCGTGCGAAGGATTTTTTTTTTAAAAATAATTTCGCCCAAAGAAAATCCTAATAAAATATGAAGAAAAATCTAAAAATGCCAAAAAATCACTGTCTAAATAAAATATTTAGAACAAAGTAAACATTTTCTGGCCTAAAAATGCAATTTTCAAAAACTCATATTTTTCTAATTGAAATAAAATAACAAATAAATACCAATAAAATCGTAATTTGATTTTAAAATTCTTTCTCTAGTATTTCTCTTAATTTTGAAGAAGTCATATTATCTTCTCTCATTTATTTTTAATATTGGAAATAATTGGAGAGAAAACTAATAAAATGAAATCGATCCTTTCTTCAAATTTGAAATAAATTCAAATATGATTTTTGTGAAACCTCCAACTCTCTCATTGGGTCCTTGAGTTGCTTAAGATTTCTAGGATCTCAACCAAATGCAGGAATAAACATGATATGCATATGATGATCTATGTATAACATCGAAATTGAAAATTGGGATGTTACACACAAGCTCTTCGAACTCACTATCTGAATCAGTTCGGTTTCTTGAGTCTCAACTACAAGCTGAAAGACATCGATTAGATGTGCTACGGCAAGAACCCAAAGGACTGCGGAAGTCACTGGAGAATTCAGATGCATACTTTCTGGTGCAACAACAAGTATTTGAGGATTTTAGTGCCAAACACGAGAAAGCTAATAAGCTTCCTAAGCTTATTACCAGCTTGGTGGATACCCAGGATAACGTTTCTTGAGCTCTTCTGAAGTTGTTTCAGTTATGGACTTGTTTTGCTGCCACGTTTATTTGCACTAGTGGCCAATTTAGACGGCTAGTGTATGTAATATGCTGCTTTGTTCCCTATATTTGCACTGATGGCGAACTTTGCTGCCCAATGGATGTAATATGTGTAATAGCCGTAATAGCCTAGCGTTAGTTGCTTGTTTATTTATTTCCTTATTGTCTTGTTTAGTTGTTTGCTTGTAGTCACTGTAGTTTTTTTTCCGCGTTTTTCTAGTGGCCACACTAACCTATTTTTTATAACTAGGCCACAATAAACATGGGCAACATACTGACTGTTGTAACCATGGTCCTGCTACCTGTTGTAGTGACCAGGGGCCTCCTACTGGCCGTAGGATCCATGGGGCCTTCTACGGGCCGTATAATCAATTGGCCTTCTATGGGCTGTATAATCAATGTGCTTCTATGGGCTGTATGACCGATTGGCCAAACATGGGCCGTACTATTCTTGGACAAATAACGGTCCGTAAAATGGGCCGTAAATGGGCTAGAGTGGAAATTGTCTATTTATGGCCTGACCATAATGGGCCGTTAATAGGACAAAATGTATAACGAGCTTAATTCTATTGATAGACATCACACGCGTTAATGGTCCGTATTTGATGATGCGATGAAAACAGCCCAACGGGTTAATGGGCCACAAACGGGCCGAATGTAACCACGGGCTGAATTTGCCCCACAAGCGGAACATGGCAGTAACAGACCGTAAGTAACCGGATGCTGGAAATGAGCCCAAGAATAAATGAGCACTTAGAAGGCCAAAAGTGAACACAGGCTGGAAACGAGCCAACAGAATAGTGGGTCGTTAATGGCTATAAAACGATACACTGTTCATTATGGCAAGTTTCACCACGGGCCTTTAATGGGCCCAAAGTTACAAAGGGCCTCATATGGGCCGAAAGACGTCTTGGGCCATACATGGGCCGGAAGTTACAACGGCCTGGAATCATATTGGATGGCCCAAATGACGCTACTGGGCCTAATTCGGATAGGCCATAACGGGTCGTGAGTTAGCTGGCTGTAAATGGGTTTTATGCGAACATGACATTAACAGGCTTTCCGTGGACCAGCCTGCTACCTTTTGACCAAGTCAAATGGGCCGGCCTTTTCACCTGAATGGGCCTCTATTGGGCCATGCCACGTGTTGACGTATGACAGACGTCTCCCGTCTAATGAGTGGATGACATATGTCCCAACGCTGAGCGGACATGTGGTTCCTTTGGCCATTGAGAATATTACACGTGGCACATGCTATTAACGGGTTATTGGATCCAGACTGGAACCCGGTAACTGTGACCCATTACGGTGGATGACACATGTTGGTTACCCTTGACGAAAGCAGTTCCTTGACGCGCCATTATCATCATGGAAGCGAACACTTCCGTGATGACAATTTTGGTATTGTCATATAACACTTCTACGACAGCACAGGCATGATTATCTTGATTCTGTAATAAAATCGTCATGGATGTACATGCATGAAAGAAAACGTGACCTACTATGGCAAACATGCATCATCATGGAAGTGATTTTTTGTAGTGCTACTATCCTGCCGGTGGCCTCGGGGTTCCTCAAGATACGCTGTAGCGGAAGGCGCATCACAACTATGATTTCGTGAGCTTGAAAGTAATGGCGCAGCTTCCTAAGGTGCCATAAGAAGGCCGAAGATTAATTTTTGCACCCCAAAATACCTTGACCTAGCCTCCTGCAAGAGGGAGCCGACAATGTAAACTAGTCGCTACACCATCTTGTTTCTTGCTGACACTCTCTGATCATCGATATCTGCTTGTGGCCCCTCTTCGCCATCACCATCAGGCCTTGCCGGGATAGGGTTGGTTTATGTCGGGTTTCATGTTCCGCAAACCCTTGATAGGTTCGAACTCTAGGGTGCGTGCGGAGATCTCAACCTACCCAGCCTGCCTACTCGCGATCATCCTAAGCCTAGAGCGTTGAGCTCAAAGCAACAAAGAGACACAACAGTTTATCCTGGTTCAGGCCACCTTGCGGTGTAATACCCTACTCCAACATTTTGGTGGATTGCCTCGAAGGGCTGAGGATGAACTAGTAGAGTGGATGAATTGGCCTCAGGAGGTGAGGTGTTCTTGAGCTCAAGAGAGCTGGTGACGTGGTTGGATGAGAAGGGATCTGATCTCTTCGTCCCCGTCCTTGGTGGTGGTTAAGTCCTATTTATAGTGGCCTTGGTCCTCTTCCCAAATGTTGGCGGGAAGGGATCCCACAATGGCCAGATTTGAAGGGGGACAAGTAGTACATCCTATCCTGACTAAAGTGGTCTTCTCCTGCGAAAAGCCTCTGGTTGTGACGCTGTTGTGGGCTTGGTAATGACCTCCGTCCTGCCGTCCTGGTGGTCTTGGTCTTGTTGCACCAGAATGGAAACCTTTGGCCGATTCCTTGGCACTCCACACCTGCCGCTTGCCTCCTTTGCACCAAAGGGGAATCTGGCGCCCGCCTGGCCTTGGTCGTCATGGCTCACGTCAGCTGAGCCTCCTGAGGTGCACCTTGGATAGAACTCTCCGCCCCTCAGGAGCCAGGCTGTGTAGGCCGTTTCCTCGGGGTCTTGGCGTAGAACGCCTCGCGAGGCTTGGCCCCTCGCGAGGGTCTTGAGCTATTGATGCTGAAGTCGAGCTGTACCATGCCGCTCATGGAGCCGTGCAGTGGGCCGCAAACAGGCAAGTCTGGGTACTCTCGTATCCAGAACGTCGATAGTAGCCCCCGGGCCCAAGGCTCGCTCGGACCTGGCTTCTAGGCGAAGCCAAAGGGCAAGTGCGGAATGCTGCGGGCCCTAACCACCTGCAGCTTTGAACGATGCGTGGGGATTGATGGGACGTGGGTGTCTCCACTTCCCCATGCTGCCTCGGCAACCGTTCGGCTTGAGGGGTCAATGCTGCATGTAGGAGTTCATCATGGCGCGAGGTCGTGGAGGCCGGTAGTTGGCCTCCCTTTTGGCTATAAATGAGGGGAGGGGCAGAGCCCCCCTCGCTCATTTCTCCTCTATCTTCTCGCTGCCCATTTCTTCTCCCTCTCCATCTTGCTCCTGCTTCCATGGCACCGATCAGGAGGTTTTCTGCGGCTGAAAAGGGAAAGGCCCCTCATGAGGGGCCTGATCCTCTCCCGCCGAAGAAGCGGTTCCGCCTTCCCAACTACGCCGGCACGAGACAAGAGGTGACCAGGACTTGACAATCGAGGCCTCCACCCAGCTTCCGCCTTCCTATGTATGCCCGTGCCCGGGATGAGGATGTGCACCGTCGACCTATTCCAGCCGGCCCAGATCGATTCGTCGCTGTCCTACCTGCGGAGCCACGGACCCATGCGAAAGGTAGTTTGCGCGAGTTCGTGGTGTGGGCAGTGATGCCGCCCTACTCATGATCCGGCTCCTGAGGTTCTTCGCCGATGAGCTGCCCTGAAGGGGGCCGCTTGAGCTGGTGCTGCAGCATGCCCGGTGCTATAGCCTGGCCCCTGGGGCTGAGGTCGAGGTGGTGCCCCTTGGGAATGTCTTCATGACCCATGGATGGGGCAAGGTCGCCCGGGCCTGTCGGGCAGTGGGGACCTTTGCGATCCACTTTCAATACGATGGCACCTCCACATTGTTCTTCAAGGTCTTCGACGAGGAGGGCCGGCGGCTGGAGTGCTGTCCCAAGGGAAACAGCCTGCGGAATGCGACCGAGGGTGTCCGACCTACTTCCGTCCCCGCCAGCACCTCCTCCGGTAGCAGCGGTGACCCTTGGGAATCCAGCAATTCTCATGAGCCAGCGAATCTTCGAAGTCCAGCGACGACAGCTACGTGCCGCCAAGCTCCCGCCATGCTCGGAGCGCGGTTGCGGCTGCCGCTCGGCGTCGTCGGTGATGCACGCTGGCCTAGCAGAAACCGTTCTCCTTTTGTTTCCCTGTGTGGAATTAGAATTAGCCCCGCGGGGTGTGTAAGGGTCGTCATGTTTTAATTCCTGCGTCGCTCTTTCGGTTTTATGATGAAATTGTGTCCTGATCTGGCATGGTTCCCCCCTTTCTTCCTCTTAGGTAGCATAGAGCTCTACACCGGTGGGACCCAGTCCCTAGGCAGGCTTCAACCGTCGCTAGTATGCCAGGTCACGATGCCGTGCTCAAGGCTAGGAGGTGAGCGCCCGAGGTCCAGTGAGAGCTCGAGAGGCGCGATGCTCACGAGGTCCCCCTTGGCATGCAAGCAGCTGCCCAAGAAACGGAAAGAGGACTAAAACTGCCAGAGCGAGACGTCAGGACTAGGGCAAGTGGGTTGCGAGTCTCATAACACGGCACGTATGACTTAACTTTTAGCAAACTCGCCGTGATTTCCACGAGTGGTGCCCATTTATGCACCCGCGGTAGTGTCACTAGGCAGGGCCTACAACGATCGCCTTCTTCCATTGCTTGCCTAGATGCCCTACATCCTCGGGTCTCGGCCCTCGAGTAGGCTCAGCCGCCGCTGGTATGCCAGGTCGCGATGCCATGGTCAAGGCCAGGGGGTGAGAGCTGGAGAGCCAGTAGGAGGTCCTGAGGCGCGATGCTCAAGATCCCCCCTTTAATGTGCAAGCGACTCGTGAGGTAAGGTGGTGACCGTCGGGGCTGCCCGTGGATCGGCCTCGGGTGAACCTGCAAGTTAGCTGGCAGGAGGGATTGCAATTCCTCACGGGGCAGACTGCCCACCCTTAGACCCTTCACATGGAGACGAAGGCACCGAGGAAGTGGTGAGGTGGCGTGCGCGAGGTGGGCCACGAGCTAGAGCTTGATCCTCGGGTTTGTCAGCGTTGCAGGGATGGACCCAAGCACAAGCGCCATGCCAGCTTGAGTAGCCCCTGCTGTGGGACGGGCAAAGGACAAGTCAACAAGCGTAAGGAGACCGCGAGGCGATTAAGATTTGAAGTGAGCAGGCAATGGTCATAGATAAGTTCATGAGAGATAGTTTGGCAGCTCTGACAGATGCAAAAGGATACATGCCGCAGGGATGGAACCATGCGGCTTGGGGATAGTGCAGCCCGAGGGGCGCCCCCAAACTGATCGAACTAAAAAGATGTCACCTGGTACTGTTGCTGAAGAGATGTTGTTATAGCAGAAGGCGTGTGCCGCAGAGGTCGTCCTTCATGAGCCGCCTTGGCCCTGAGCCTTGGGAGGCTCGGGGGGCCTGGGGGGCTCCTGGAGGTGCAACTCCATCTCCGCCAGGATCGCCCGGTGCCTAGCCTCCCGAGCCTCCAGGACATCTTGCATGCGGTGCTGGAAGGCCACAGCCGCGCTCGCCAGGCCGAAGGGCATGCGCACGTAGCTGTGAGGCAGACCCTCGCATCGGCCGACACAAGATGACCAGAAGAGCTACCGAGATGCGGCCCTGTTGATGCCTGGGATGTCGATGCGGACGTGGAACTCCTTAACCTCTTTAGGGCAATGAACTGTGCCCCGCGATGGACGGCGATCGCCCTACAGAGCCCTTGCTTCCTGAATCTCCTAGACTGCCTTGCTTATGAACTCCTGAGCGCCTATCGACTTACGCCCTGCGCCTTCCCCTCGGAAGCATGCACTGAAGCATGCCTCCCCGTGGTGCCCGAGCGCCTCCCTCGTGACGCTGGCTAGGTCTGAGGCCCTCCAGAGGAGAGCCCCCGAGCCTAGCCTGAGAGGGGTGTCGGGCGTGCTTTCCTATGCGATAGGTGAAGGCGCCCCATCCAGGGACGCAATGCTCAGCTCAGCGCTGTCGGGTGATGCTTTCTCATGAGATCCCTGGCCTAGTTGCAGCTTCTTTGTCTTGGGGGCGACCTCAGGTGGGAGGACCCCGCCCTCATCTTCAGGGTTCTCAACTACTGTGGCCTGGTAGGCGCGCTCGAGGGAGCACACTGCATCCTTCTCCTTGCAAGCGACCGGGATGATGCTGCTGCTTCCTGGCATCTGGAGGACATTGTAACCGTTGTGCGTTGCTGCCATGAACTTGGCAGTGATGGGTACTCGAGGATGGCATTGTACAACAGATGAATGACGACGACGTCGAAGTCAATAAGCTCGGTGTGGTAGTTGTCGCGCTCGCCGGAGGTGACAGGGAGACGGATCTGCCCCATCGGATGTGTGGAACCGTCAGTCACTCCTGAGAACTGCTTGGTAGGCTGAAGCTTGTGATATGGCACTTGGAGTCTGTTGAACGTCTGAACGGAGAGAACGTTGAGCCCTGCTCCACAATCGATGAGAGTCTTGGTGACGACCATGTTGCTGATGATGGGAGAGTAGAGCATCAGGAGTGTGCGGCAGTTGCCACGCACTTGAGATGGTCGGAGGAGTTGAAGGTGATGGTGTATTTGGACCACCTGAGCGGGCGAGTTGCTTCGGGCTTGGGGAGCGTGGCATTCACCTCGCGCGTGTACTGCCTAAAGATGTGGTTAGACGCTGGGGCCTAAGAGCCGCCCAGGATGCAAGGGATGGCTCGAGGCTCCTGGGAACCCCCAGCCCCCTCGTCTTGGTGATGATCTTCGTTCCTTCTCAATGGCCGAGGCAGTGGAGGAAGAGCAGCATTACCCTGGGGCCGGTCCTCGCGAGGCTGGTCCCTCCAGGCGCCCTCACGAGGCTGGCCCTGCCAGCAATCCTCCTGAGGCTGGTCGCACCACTCCTGGCAATGGTTGCGGCTGTCCCAGCGTCCTCCACCTCGGCCACCTCCACGACCGTAGCCCCGATGTTGCGCTTGGGGCGTCGACCAAGGCACCCGACGTGGAGGGCCCTTAGCTCCTAGCAGTCGTTGGTGTTGTGGCTGTGAACGTTGTGGAAGACGCAGAACGGTTGGTTGCTCTTGGATGACTCGGGGTGGTCGCAACTACGCTTCATCTCTGGCTCGGCTGCAAGCAGACCTGGTCCCTTGTGCTTCACATCCTTGGCCTTGGCTTTCTTGTCTTCTGGGTCAGCATCATGGAGCTCGAGGAGGGAGAGGCGCCCCTCCTCAGCCCTCACGCATTTGTTTGCCATGTTAAACATCTCCAAGGCTATGCAGAGGTCCTCATAAAAGGCGAGCTCCTCCTTCATCTTGATGTCGCGGACGCCATAAGTGAATTCCGAGATGATGGCCTCATCTGACACCTTGGGTATCTTGAGGCGGACATTGTTGAAGCGCTGGATGTACTTCTACAGGGTCTCTTCTGGCTTCTGCTTGATGCATCGCAGGTCACCCGCGGCCGGCAAGCGATTGCCTGTGCCCTGGAAGTTGGCAATGAAGCGGTCGCGCATCTCATCCCAGGAGGAGACGGATCCTAGGGAGAGGTTCAGGAGCCAGGAGTGCTCGCCATCCTTGAGGGCCATGGGAAACCAATTCGCCATGATCTTCTCATTGCTGTTGGCCGCCTCGATGCTTAGCTCAGAGCTGCAGGAACTCGGTGGGGTCGGCGGTGCTATCGTAGCGTGGGGGCAGGTCAGGCTTGAACTTGCCCGGCCAGACGACGTTGCGAAGCTCTGGGGTGAACGCGCGGCACCCTGCGGTGGTCATGGGAGCCCGTCGAGGAGGTGGAGCCTGGTCTTGGTGTCCGTGTGCCAGCATCATCACAGGCGGCACACGGTCCTGGCATGGGGGTGCTGGAAGCACACATGCATCTTCTTGGGGCTGCTGCACCACTTGGCAGCCCGCCTCTTCGCGCACAGGCACCTGGCATGGCGGGTTGCATTGTGGTCCCACCCTCCTTGGCTCAACGATGGGACCCTGGGCGGGAGGTGGCGGAGGTGCCCCGTGAGCCACGTCTCCCGCGGTAGGCGGTTGCTAGGGTAGTGAGTGGGCCGGTGCAATGGAGTCTACGGCGGTGCTGATGAGCTCGGCGATGCGCTCGAGCCACTCCTCGTAGAGGTCGTCGATTGGGCGGTAGCGGAGGAACTCCGATGCGATGAGCAAAGCAGCTTGCGTGTTCGCCGGGCCGCGACGTGCATGGGAGGACAAAGTAGCCGGGGTTAGCAATGAAGCTTGTTGCTCGTGGCCAGCAGGGCCCGTGGCAGCGTTGGCTGCCGGTGAGGACGACAGGGACAGCCATTGCTCGCCGGAGCTGTCTGAGCGAGCGAGCGGCAAGCACGGCCTGATGCTCAGCGCACGTCGGACGTGCATCGGCCATGGAGGCGTCATAACATTGGTGGATCGATCGATGGAAGAGAGGATCTGACGCACCCCTACCTAGCGTGCCAAATGTCGGATTTCGGGTTCTGCAAACCTTTGATAGGTTCGAACTCAGGGTGCGTGTGGAGATCTCAACAGACCCAACCTGCCTACTCACGATCCTCCTAAGCTTAGTGCGTCGAGCACAAAGGGGCACAGAGACGCAACAATTTATCATAGCTCGGTCCACCTTGCGATGTAATACCCTACTGCAATGTTTTGGTGGATTGCCTCGAAGGGCTGAGGATGAACTAGTACAGTGGATGAACTGGCATCAAGAGGTGAGGTGTTCTTGAGCTCAAGAGAGCTGGTGAGGTGGTTGGATGAGAAGGGATCTGATCTCTTCGTCCCCCTCCTTGGTGGTGGCTAAGTCCTATTTATAGTGGCCCTGGTCCTCTTCCCAAATGTTGGCGGGGAGGGATCCCACAATGGCCAGATTTGAAGGGGGACAAGTAGTACATCCTATCCTGACTAAAGTGGTTTTCGCCTGTGAAAAGTCTCTGGTCATGATGTTGCGGTGGGCTCAGTGATGACCTCCGTCCTGCCGTCCTGGCGGTCTTGGTCTTGTTGCGCCAGAATGGAAAACTTTGGTCGATTCCTCGGGACTCCACACCTGCCGCTTGCCTCCTTTGCACCAAAGGGGAAACGGGCGCTCTGCGCCCGCTGGAGCCCGGATGGCGCCCGCCTGGCCTTGGTCGTCATGGCTCACGTTAGCTGAGCCTCGTGAGGTGCACCTTGCATAGAACTCTCTGCCCCTCGGGAGCCAGCCTGTGGAGGCCGATCCCTCGGGGGTCTTGGTGTCGTCCGCCTCGTGAGGCTTGGCCCATCATGAGGGTCTTGAGCTGTTGATGCCGAAGCCGGGCCGTACCAGGCCGCTGATGGAGCCGTGCTGTGGGCCGCAGGCAGGCAAGTCTGGGTACCCCCGTATCCAGAACGCAAATAGTTTATTACTGGGTGATTCTGACGCAGTAGTTCCTTCACTATCCACTTCTCTCTGCTCCACCAATGCAGCACTAACCACTTGATTCGTTGTTTCCAGATACATCAGCTATTGTTCATATGGTTTAGGTGCGAACAAGGTTGGTGCGCAGGAAAGGTAGGTTTTCAAATCCTATAGTGCAGTCTCTACCTCTGGAGTCCATTTCATTGGACCAGCCTTCTTCAAGATTTTGAAGAACGAAAGGGCATGCTCAGCGGATTTTGAAATGAACCTACTTAACGCGACAAAACAACCAGCCAGACGTCTCACATCTTTGACAGTCTTCGGTGCTTGGGTCTGTTCTATTGCCTTGATCTTCTTGGTGTTAGCTTCTATCTCTCACCGAGACACAAAGAACCTGAGAAGCTTGCCAGATGGAACACCAAACACACATTTCTCTGGGTTGAGCTTCAATTGATCTTCCGTAGATTCACAAAGGTTTCTTGATGTAGAGCATCCTACGGACATCACCATGTCAAGAGTCTGTTTGGCAAGTGACATGTGCGACATCTAATTCGCATACACAAAGGTGAATCATCTCCTTTACACGTGCTCAGTTGACCCCTTCGAGGATGGTGTACTACTTGACACTTCTCCCGTCTGCATGCACATGTGTTGTCGTAGCTTCACGGATGTTAAGGAGGAGTGCAAGCGCCAAGGAACGACTACACCATCCGCGAGGGAAGCGTGGAAGAGAATACGGAAGAAAGAAGAGGATCATCCTTCTATGATGGTGAGCCTATGCCTTGGAAGATGGACAACAAGCCTACATCATCAACAACTCCATCATCACCACCCCTGAAAAAAGAGACATAAATACATGGGTATGGCCACTCCCCTTGGCAACTACCAAGATTGGGGGAGGTGCCCCGGTATCGTATCACCGTCACACTTCTATCTTTACCGTTTTTCTTAGTTCAATCCTTTTGTTTATATCTTGATCTAGTAGAATAAAGTTTTAGTTTGATCTAGCTTTGAGTTTTGTGTTGATCCCTATCTCTGTAATCGAGTCCGTGAGCTATATATAATAAAGATTAGTTTTGAGTTGAGGGATTTGCTATCTTGCTATGATCTTGAGGGAATAAAAGAAAAATAAAGAATAAAAAGAAATAAAATATCATATTCATCTTATGGAGAGTAATGACTTCACATATAAAGAGTATGATGAATAAAAGTTATTGAGAGTTGACAAACATAGTTTTGGTCATTGATACGTCTCCGTCGTATCTACTTCTCCAAACACTTTTGCCCTTGTTTTAGACTCTAACTTGTATGATTTGAATGGAACTAACCCGGACTGACGCTGTTTTCAGCAGAATTGCCATGGTGTTGTTTTATGTGTAGAAAATAAAAGTTCTCAGAACGACCTGAAACTCCATGGAATATCTTAGGATAATTAATAAAAAATCCTCGCCAAAGATGAAGGCCAGGGGGCCCACACCCTATCCACGAGGGTGGACGGCGCCCCCCTGGGCGCGCCCCCCTACCTTGTGGGCCCCCTGGTGGCCCTCCGACGCCAACTCCAACTCCATATATTGGCTTTCAGGGAGAAAAAAATAAGAGAGAAGAAATCATCGTGTTTTATGATACGGAGCCGCCGCCAAGCCCCAATCTCTCTCAAGAGGGCTGGTCTGGAGTCTGTTCGGGGCTCCAGAGAGGGGGATTCGTCGTCGTCGTCATCATCAACCATCCTCCATCACCAATTTCATGATGCTCACCGTCGTGCGTGAGTAATTCCATCATAGGCTTGCTGGACGGTGATGGGTTGGATGAGATTTATCATGTAATCGAGTTAGTTTTGTTAGGGTTTGATCCCTAGTATCCACTATGTTCTGAGATTGATGTTGCAATGACTTTGCTATGCTTAATGCTTGTTACTAGGGCCCGAGTGCCATGATTTCAGATCTGAACCTATTATGTTTTCATGAATATATGTGAGTTCTTGATCCTATCTTGCAAGTCTATAGTCACCTACTATGTGTTATGATCTGGCAACCCTGAAGTGACAATAATCAGAACCACTCCCAGTGATGACCTTAGTTTGAGGAGTTCATGTATTCACTATGTGCTAATGCTTTCTTCTGGTTCTCTATTAAAAGGAGGCCTTAATATCCCTTAGTTTCCAATAGGACCCCGCTGCCATGGGAGGGTAGGACAAAAGATGTCATGCAAGTTCTTTTCCATAAGCACGTATGACTATATTCGGAATACATGCCTACATTACATTGATGAACTGGAGCTAGTTCTGTGTCACCCTATGTTATGACTATTACATGATGAACCACATCCGGCATAATTATCCATCATTGATTCGGTGCCTACGAGTTTTCCATATACTGGTTCTGCTTATTTACTTTTCCGTTGCTACTGTTACAATTACTACAAAATACCAAAAACATTACTTTTGTTGTCTTTACTTTTCTTACCGTTATCACCACTATCATATTACTTTGCTACTAAACACTTTGCTGCAGATATTAAGTTTCCAGGTGTGGTTGAATTGACAACTCAGCTGCTAATACTTGAGAATATTCTTTGGCTCCCCTTGTGTCGAATCAATAAATTTGGGTTGAATACTCTACCCTTGAAAACTGTTGCGATCCCCTATACTTGTGGGTTATCAAGAACTTTTTCTGGTGCCGTTGCCGGGGAGCATAGCTCTATTCTTGAGTCACTTGGGATTTATATCTGCTGGATACTATGAAGAACTTGAAAAATGCTAAGACCAAGATTTTGCCCTCAACTACGAGGGGAGGTAAGGAACTGCCATCTAGCCTTGCACTAGATTCTCCTTCTGTTATAAGTAAGCTTGCGACACCTAAACCTGCTACTGCTATGAATTCTGATATGTCGCATGTTATTGATGATGCCACTTCTGCTATGCATGATACTTATGATGAAACCACTTCTATGCTTGATACTACTGTGCCCCTTGGTGAATTTCTTGATGAGCAAATTGCTAGGTCTAGAGAAAGAGAAATTATTACACCTGAATACAATGATGAGAGTGATGATGAAAATATGCCTCCTATTCCTGAAGGTTATCTTTTTGATGCAGAATCTTCTACAGCTATTTTTGCTTGCCATGATAGATATGAACTTAAGAGGTTGCTAGTTAAATGGAGTAAAGAATCTTTTAGAGATAGAATGAGACCCGACCCTGCTTTTGCTACTTCACCTATTTGTGTTCCCGATAAGGATTATTATGATTTTTCTGTTGATCCAGATATAATTACCTTGGTTGAATCTGATCCTTTCTATGGCTATGAATCTGAAACTGTTGTGGCACATCTTACTAAGTTAAATGATATAGCTGCCTTGAGGCAAATATATAACTTTGTGCAAATTGAAGAAGAGAGTCTCCCACAAGCTTGGGGGAGGCTTCTCAAGTTACTTAATGCTTTGCCTGATCATCCTCTAAAGAAACCTGAAATATTTGATATCTTTTATAATGGACTAACTAATGCTTCCAGAGATTACCTAGATAGTTGTGCTGGTTCTCTTTTCAGGGAAAGAACACCGGATGAAGCAGAAATTCTATTGAACAATATGTTGACAAATGAAAATAAATGGGCACCTCCCGAGCCAGCTCCTGAGCCAATTTCTGAGCCAATTATTGAGCCTATTCCTAAACCAACTCCAAAGAAGAGAGGTGTTCTATTTCTCAGTGCTGAAGATATGCAAGAGGCAAAGAAATCTATGAAAGAAAAAGGTATTAAAGCTTAAGATCTTAAGAATTTACCTCCTATTGAACAAATACACGGTCTTAATTTACCGCATGTTGAAGAAGTATATGATCTCAGTTACTTATTTACTGAAGAACCTCCCGATATCCCGACACAGGTAGTAAAGGTAAATTCTCTCTATAGATATGATAAAGCTGAAGTCCCTCCTACTAAAATTGCTAGTCAGTGCTTGGATGAGTTTGATAACTTTATGTTTAAGCAAGATGACGTTAATGCTTATTTTGGTAGACAATTAAAACAAGATGCTTATATGATTAAACGCTTGGGTGATTATATGGCTGATATTAGAGGTGAACTTAAACTTGTTAGCAAACATGCTTCTATGGTTACCACCCAAGTAGAAGAAGTACTTAAAGCTCAAAAAGAAGCGCTTGATGAAATGAATAGTAAGAAAAATGATTATGCGGTTAGAGTGGCTACTAGAACTGGTAGAATGACTCGGGAACCTTTGTATCCCGAAGGCCACCCTAAGAGAATCGAGCAAGATTCTTAGAGAAATGATATTGATGTACCTAGTTCTTCTAAAAGGAAGAAAAAGAAAAATGATAGGACTTTGGAAACTTCTAGTGAACCTATTGCTAAGCCACCTGAGAATACAAATGATATTTCCATGTCTGATGCTGAAACACAATCTGGTAATGAACATGAACCTAGTGAAAATGCTAATGAGGATGTTCATGATAATGCTCAACCTAGTAATGATAATGATGTAGAAGTTGAACCTGCTGTTGATCTTGATAACCCACAATCAAGGAATCAACGCTATGATAAAAAAGACTTCATTGCTAGGAAACATGGTAAAGAAAGGGAACCATGGGTTCAGAAACCCATGCCTTTTCCTCCGAAACCATCCAAGAAAAAGGATGATGAGGATTTTGAGCGCTTTGCTGAAATGATTAGACCCATCTTTTTGTGTATGCGATTAACTGATGTGCTCAAAACAAATCCTTATTCTAAGTATATGAAGGATATTATTACTAATAAAAGAAAGATACCTGAAGCTGAAATTTCCACGATGCTTGCTAATTATACTTTTAAGTGTGGAATACCAAAGAAACTTGGAGATCCTGGAGTACCTACTATACCATGCTCCATTAAGAGAAATTATGTTAAAACTGCTTTATGTGATCTTGGAGACGGTGTTAGTGTTATTCCTCTCTCTTTATATCGTAGACTTGACTTGAATAAGTTGACACCTACTGAAATATTTTGCAAATGGCTGATAAATCAACCGCTATACCTGTCGGTATTTGTGAGGATGTGCCTGTTGTGGTTGCAAACGTTACTATTTTAACAGAATTTGTTATCCTTGATATTCCTGAGGATGATAGTATGTCTATTATTCTTGGAAGACCTTTCCTTAATACTGCAGGGGCTGTTATTGAGTGCAACAAAGGCAATGTCACTTTTCATGTTAATGGCAATGAGCACACGGTACACTTTTCGAGGAAACAACCTCAAGTTTATAGTATCAACTCTATTGGAAAAATTCCATCGATTATATTTGGAGGTTTTGAATTTCCTCTCCCTACTGTCAAGAAAAAGTATGATATTCTTATTGTTGGGGATTTTCATATCCCCGTTGAGAAATAATGAAGAGACTTTTGAGGGGCTCGTCAAGCCGAAGCTCGAAGGAAAAACAGAAGGAAGAAGAGCAGAAGCCCAAATATAATTTGCCTCGCACCGCGGAGGTCCGGCCATGTGAATGGCCTTCCGATGACTTCTTGAGGAGAGTCGGGATTTATGAAGATTTCTATTTATTAATTGAGAATGCTGGCCTCACCGACTTCCTCCGCGACCAACATCATCAGTATCTCTTACTCACAAATAGTTTTGTGCAAAATTTCTACTTCTTCCCTAAGAATTCACCTCCATCGGTAGAATTTCATTTATATGACATTATTAAGAGGATGCCATTAGTTGAATTTTGCGAGGTTTGCAAAATACCTTTTGAGGGCACTTTGGATGAACCACACTGTAACGAAGTAGAAGCTTTTATTAACACTATCACGGTGGGAGAAACCAGGAAGGTTTCTGTTGCAAGAATCACTAGCATACATTTTCCTGTTTTACGCTACTTCGCCTTATTTGCTAGTCGTTGCTTGATAGGGCGCGGAAACTATGGAAACCTTAGTATTCCAGATGTTATCATTTATTTCCATGGTTTATACCGAAATAACTCTGTTAGTATGGGTGGAACTATTGCTAGACGGTTAAGTCTGAACCGTACTAAAGGCCCCACCTTTGGAGGCATTTATGCCTCACGCCTAGCTGGACATTTTTAAATACCTATTAGGCATGAAGAGAAAGAGGAAACATCTCTGCCCCGTGCTTATTTAGATTATAGGAGTATGATAGCGCATGATTTTCTTGTTAAGAGTCGCGAAGGGGAGCTAAAATATAAATTGTACTTTGATAAACATCACCCTGAGACTATTACTTTGCCTGCTCCCTCTTTGTTTAACTTGTTTGCAGGTCCTCACATCGTTCCGTGGGTGGCCATTCAAGCCTATCGAAATCCTGCACCCGCCCCGGAACCGGAACCACAAGATGAGCCTCCACGACTATCTGTTTATTCTAGGGATCCAAAGGAGGCTGCCAGCCAGTGGCAGTCGGAGCCTTCTTCGTCACAGTATGACCCCAGCTTCACCTACGGGTATCCGCCAGGCCATCCCAGGCAATAGACCAACTTAGGCAAAATCCTAAGCTTGGGGGAGTACATATTTCCCACCGACATTACATTTATGTTCACACACACTCATTGCAAGATGTCGGTGCTCATACTCTTTCACTGTAATATCCATGCTAGATTATTTTCTTTTTCCTGCTTTCTTCTTGTGTGTTTGATAAACTTTAGGAAAAAACCAAAAAATCAGTAGTAGTTTATTTTTTGTTGTAGTAATTAAAAAGGAAAACCCAAAAATATTTCACGTTCTTCTTTTCCTTGTTGGGAGCTTTCCCGTGTAAATAGCTTTTATTTTTTTTCCTTTCTTTGGGGGTCAGGAAGACCATATTGAAAATGCTTAGTGGCTCTTATATGCATGAATGATTATTTAACTTAGAGCCCATATTACTTGTCTTCTCTCTTGAGTTGAATGCTTAGAGATTTCAGAGTCCAATGCATGTGCACTCTTATTATTATACACTTCGTTTGGTCGTGCAAGTGAAAGGCAATAATGATGATATATGATGGACTTATTGGGATGAGAAAAGCTGGTATGAACTCGACCTCTCTTGTTTTTGTAAATATGATGATTCATCGTTCCTGAGTTAGCTATTATGAAGTAAACATATTTGCAATGACATTTAGAGACTATAGTTGCTTGTGCCATGCTTGATTAGCTATGAGTTATAATGGTTTACCTTGCGTGCCAACATGCTATTAGAATGATCATGATGTGGTATGATAAGTTGGTATCCTCCTTTAAATGAATTGAGTGACTAGACTTGGCACATGTTCATGCATGTAGTTGAATCAAATAAACATAGCCTTCATGATATTTATGTTCATGGTGGATTATATCCTACTCATGCTTGTATTCGGTGTAAAATAATTTTAATGCATGTTTACGACTGTTGTCGCTCTCCCAGTTGGTCGCTTCCCAGTCTTTTGCTAGCCTTCACCTGTACTAAGCGGGAATACTGCTTGTGCATCCAAACTCCTTTAAACCCCATAGTTGTTCCATATGAGTCCACTATACCTTCCTATATGCTGTATTTACCTGCCGTTCCAAGTAAATTTGTATGTGCCAAACTCCAAACCTTCAAATGAAATTTTGTTTTGTATGCTCGAGCAGCTCATTTCTCAACTAGGGCTGCCCTTATCTTCCATGTTAGGCGGTTATTCCCAAGAGGAGTGGACTCCGCTCCTCATTCACGAGAAAATGGCTGGTCACCAGGATGCCCAGTCCCATGCTTTATGCAAATTAAATTAAAATAATTGCAAACAATACTCCCCCTGGGACCCATTGAATGTTGGAGGCACTCGTTGGATTGATGCTTGTGGAGGAGGGGGAGTATAAACTTTACCATTCTGTTTGGGAACCGCCTATAGTTTGTTTAGCATGGAAGATATCGTCATCTCATAGTTGTTGCGTTGACATCAAAAGTATGCCGCTCAAAATGTTATTCAATCTCTATTTTAAAACCGAGCTCTGGCACCTCTACAAATCCCTGCTTCCCTCTGCGAAGGGCCTATCTATTTACTTTTATGTTGAGTCATCATCCTTCTTATTAAAAAGCACCCACTGGAGAGCACACTGTCATTTGCATTCATTATTATTGGTTTATATTGGGTATGACTTGACTGGATCTCTTTTACCATGAATTACAATGTTTAGTCAGTCCTTGATCTTTGAAGGTGCTCTGCATTTATGTTTTGCGGTCTCAGAAAGGGCTAGCGAGATAACATTTCATTATATCATGTTATGATTATTTTGAGAAAGTGTTGTCATCCGAGTTTTGTTATTATAGCTCGCTAGCTGATTATGCTATTGATATGAGTAATTGTGAGACCTTTCTGTTATTGTTAGTATGGTTAGTTCATAATATTTGCTGAAACTTGAATGCTAGCTTTTCATGTTTACAACAACAAGAGCAAACAGAGTTTGTAAAAGTTTTTCTTTTTCTCTTTCAGTTTGTCAACTGAATTGCTTGAGGACAAGCAAGGGTTTAAGCTTGGGGGAGTTGATACGTCTCTGTCGTATCTACTTTTCCAAACACTTTTGCCCTTGTTTTAGACTCTAACTTGTATGATTTGAATGGAACTGACATTGTTTCCGGACTGACGTTGTTTTCAGCAGAATTGCCATGGTGTTGTTTTATGTGCAGAAAATAAAAGTTCTCGGAACGACCTGAAACTCCATGGAATATCTTAGGATAATTAATAAAAAATCCTCGCCAAAGATGAAGACCAGGGGGCCCACACCCTGTCCACAAGGGTGGGGGCGCGCCCCCCCTGGGCGCGCTCCCCTACCTCGTGGGCCCCTTGGTGGCCCTCCGACGCCAACTCCAACTCCATATATTGGCTTTCGGGGAGAAAAAAATAAGACAAAAGAAATCATCGCGTTTTATGATACGAAGCCGCCGCCAAGCCCTAATCTCTCTCGGGAGGGCTGATCTGGAGTCTGTTCGGAGCTCCAGAGAGGGGGATTCGTCACCGTCGTCATCATCAACCATCCTCCAACACCAATTTCATGATGCTCACTGCCGTGCATGAGTAATTCCATCGTATGCTTGCTGGACGGTGATGGGTTGGATGAGATTTATCATGTAATCGAGTTAGTTTTGTTAGGGTTTAATCCCTAGTATCCACTATGTTCTGAGATTGATGTTGCTATGACTTTGCTATGCTTAATGCTTGTCACTAGGGCACGAGTGCCATGACTTTAGATCTGAACCTATTATGTTTTCATGAATATATGTGAGTTCTTGATCCTATCTTGCAAGGCTATAGTCACCTACTATGTGTTATGATCCGGCAACCCCGAAGTGACAATAATCGAAACCACTCCCAGTGATGACCTTAGTTTGAGGAGTTCATGTATTCACTATGTGCTAATGCTTTGTTCCGGTTCTCTATTAAAAGGATGCCTTAATATCCCATAGTTTCCAATAGAACCCCGCTGCCACGAGAGGGTAGGACAAAAGATGTCATGCAAGTTCTTTTCCATAACCATGTATGACTATATTCGAAATACATGCCTACATTACATTGATGAATTGGAGCTAGTTCTGTGTCACCCTATGTTATGACTATTACATGATGAACCACATCCAGCATAATTATCCATCATTGATCCGGTGCCTACAAGTTTTCCATATACTGGTTCTCGCTTATTTACTTTTCCGTTGCTACTGTTACAATTACTACAAAATACCAAAAACATTACTTTTGCTGTCTTTACTTTTGTTACCGTTATCACCACTATCATATTACTTTGCTACTAAACACTTTGCTGCAGATATTAAGTTTCCAGGTGTGGTTGAATTGACAACTCAACTGCTAATACTTCAGAATATTCTTTGGCTCCCCTTGTGTCGAATCAATAAATTTGGGTTGAATACTCTACCCTCGAAAACTATTGCGATCCCCTATACTTGTGGGTTTTTAGTCATCGTTGCAATTAATAGGGAGTAATAAAGAAAGAGAGGTTTTCACATATAAATATACTATCTTGGACATCTTATATGATTGTGATCACTCATTAAAATATGACATGCTAAAAAGTTGATGTTGGACAAGGAAGACAACATAATGGGTTATGTTTTCTTATATCCGAAATAAATTATATTGTCCTGGATCATCCAACATGTTGAGCTTGCCTATCTCCCTCATGCTAGACAAATTCTTTGCACCAAGTAGAGATACTACTTGTGCTTCCAAACATCCCTAAAGATAGTTTTGCCATGAGAGTCCACCATACCTACCTATTGGTTGAGTAAGATCTGATGACCCACAAGTGTAAGAGATCTATCGCAGTCCTTTCGATAAGTAAGAGTGTCGAACCCAATGAGGAGCAGAAGGAAATGACAAGCGGTTTCAGTAAGGTATTCTCTGCAGGCACTGAAAGTATCGGTAACAATAGTTTTGTGATAAGGTAATTTGTAACGGGTAACAAGCAATGAAAGTAAATAAGGTTAAGCAAGGTGGCCCAATCCTTTTTGTAGCAAAGGAAAATCCTTGACAAGTTCTTATATAGAGAAAAGTGCTCCCGAGGACTCATGGGAATTATCGTCAAGCTAGTTTTCATCATGCTCATATGATTCACGTTCATTCCTTTGATAATTTGATATGTGGGTGGACCGGTGCTTGGGTACTGCCCTTCCTTGGACAAGCATCCCACTTATGATTAACCCCTATTGCAAGCATCCGCAACTACAAAAGAAGTATTAAGGTAAACCTAACCATAGCATGAAACATATGGATCCAATTCAGCCCCTTACGAAGCAACGCATAAACTAGGGTTTAAGCTTCTCTCACTCTAGCAACCCATCATCTACTTATTACTCCCCAATGCCTTCCACTAGGCCCAAATAATGGTGAAGTGTCATGTAGTCGACATTCACATAACACCACTAGAGGAGAGACAACATACATCTAATCAAAATATCAAACGAATACCAAATTCACATGACTACTAATAGGAAGACTTCTCCCATCTCCTCGGGAACAAACGTAACTACTCACAAAGCATATTCATGTTCATAATCAGAAGTATATGAATATGCATTAAGGATCTGAACATATGATCTTCCAACAAAAATAAACCAACTAGCATCAACTACAAGGAGTAATCAACACTACTACAAACCAACGGGTACCAATCTGAGGTTTTGGTACAAAGATTGGATACAAGAGATGAACTAGGGTTTGAGAGGAGATGGTGCTGGTGAAGATATTGATGGAGATTGACCCCCTCCCGATGAGAGGATCGATGGTGATGACGACGGTGATGATTTCCCCCTCCCGGAGGGAAGTTTCCCTAGCAGAACAACTCGCTGGAGCCCTAGATTGGTCCCGCCCCTCGTGGCGGCAGATATTCGTCCCGAAAGCTTGCTTATGATTTTTTTCAGCACAACATACTTCATATAGGAGAGGATGGGTACCGGAGGGCTGCCAGGGGGCCCACGGGGCAGGGGGCGCGCCCCCCACCCTCGTGGCCAGGGTGTAGGCCCCCTCTGGTACTTCTTCCGCTCAATATTTATTATTAATTCCAAAAATGACTTTCGTTGAGTTTCAGGACTTTTGGTGTTGTGCAGAATAGGTCTCTAATATTTGCTCCTTTTCCTGCCCAGAATCCCAGTTGCCGGCATTCTCCCTCTTTATGTAAACCTTGTAAAATAAGAGAGAATAGCAATAAGTATTGTGACATAACATGTAATAACATCCCATAATGCAATCAATAACAATATAAAAGCATGATGCAAAAATGGACGTATCAACTCCCCCAAGCTTAGACCTCGCTTGTCCTCAAGCGTAAGCCGATATCAAAAAATATGTCCACATGTTTAGAGATAGAGGTGTCGATAAAATAAAATACGGACATGAGGGCATCATGATCATTCTTATAACAGCAAGATATATATATATATTGTCATATGATTTCTTATCCTCAAGTAACAATGTATTCACAATATCAAGTATGAATCAGAAACTTCATTGAGAACCAACAAACTATGATCTTGGTCATTGAAGTAATTGCAATTTATCGTAACATCAGAAAGAGTCAATATAAGAGCTTTCAGCAAGCCCACATACTCAACTATCATTTAGTCTTTCGCGATTGCTAACACTCACGCAATACTTATCGTTATGGAGTTTTAATCGGACATAGAGAAAGATAGGGGCTTATTGTGTTGCCTCCGAACCTTTTACCTCAAGGGTAATGTTAACAATAATAGTTCATGCCAACTTACATCCAATTGGATATATATATTAGGATCTTTCCAACATGAGGTGCTTGCCAAAGGATAAAATATAAAAAGGAAAGGCTAAGATCACCATGACTCTTAATGTAAGACAAGAAGTAAAAGATAGGCCCTTCATAGAGGGAAGCAGAGGCCGTCATGTGCTTTTTTGTTGGATGCACGAAATCTTAATGCAAAAGAACGTCACTTAATGTTGCCACTTGTGATACGGACCTTTATTATGCAGTTCGTCGCTTTTATTGCTTCCATATCACAAGATCGTATAAAGCTTATTTTCTCCACACTAATAAGTCATACATATTTAGAGAGCAATTTTTATTGTATGCAATATGACAACTTACTTGAAGGATCTTACTTAATCCATAGGTAGATATGGTGGACTCTCATGGCAAAACTGGGTTTCAGGATGTTTGGAAGCACAAGTAGTATCACTACTTGGTGCAAGGAATTTGGCTAGCATGAGGGGGAAAGGCAAGATCAACATGTTGGATGATCCATGACAATATAATTTAATTCAGATATGAGAAAACATAACCCATTACGTTCTCTTCCTTGTCCAACATCAACTCTTTAGCATGTCATACTTTAATGAGTGCTCACAATCACAAAAGATGTCCAAGATAGTATATTGTATGTGAAAACCTCTCTTTCTTTATCACTTCCTATTAATTGCAATGATGACAAAAACTATGTTTGCCAACTCTCAACAACTTTTAATCATCATACTCTTTATATGTGAAGTCATTACTCTCCACAAGATCAATATGATCACTTTATTTCTTTTTACTCTTTTTATTCCCTTAAGATCATAGCAAGATATCAAAGCCCTTGACTCAATAGTAATCTTTATTATATATAGCTCACGGACTCAATTACATAGAGGGATCATAAAGCAAAACTCAAAACTAGATCATACTAAAACTTTATTCTACTAGATCAAGATATTACCAAAAGGATTGAACTAAGTAAAGATGGTAAATATATGAGTGTGATGGTGATACGATACCGGGGCAACTCCCCCAAGCTTGGCAGTTGCCAAGGGGAGTGCCCATACCCATGTGATTAGTTCCTCGGAGGTGATGAAGGTGGTGATAATGATGGTGGATAGTCGCACATCGAGCGTAGGAGCTCTTCCAATTTGCGGATAATGCCCTTAAGTGCAACGATATGATCCTTCAACAAAATATTTTCACGTGTGAGATACTTGTTTTGTATGTGAGCTAACTCAATCATCTTGAAAGCTTCAATCTTAGTTGGAGTAAAGAGGTTGGGAAGAGGTTGGATGTTTTCTTCTTCTCCCACCGGAGCTTGTTCCTCCATGGCTTCCTTCATCCTTTCATCCTTTTTGATCTCTCCGGGTTCTTCTCTCTTCAGCTCTATCTTCAATAGCCAAGCATCCTTGTCTTCATTGTTGGAGGAGGGTGACGTCATGATGCCTGGCCTTGACAATTCAGACAGAAAACATCTCGAAACAAAGACAGAAGATATTTGCATGATACGGTGGTCAAAACCTTCGGGAGATTATATAATGAATTTTTACCGACAAAAAGAAGTATCGTGCAAGAAAATGGAGTCCCGAGAGCACATGAAGTGCCCACGAGGCAGGGGGCGCACCCAGGGGGGTAGGGCCCGCCCTCCACCCTCGTGGACGCCTCGTGTACTTCCCGGAGTACTTATTATTTTCCTATTTTCTTAAATATTCCAAAACGGAGAAAAATTGCTATTGGAACTATTTTGGAGTTGGTTTACTTACCGTACCACATACTTATTCCTTTTGGAGTTTCAAACGTTCTAGAGAGTGTCCCTTATGTATTCCTCCGGGGTTACAGTCTCAATAACATTAGTTTCCACATTTATGGGATTACCTGAGATATAATGTTTGATTCTTTGACTGTTCACCACCTTCGGATTTGTGCCTTCGAAGTTGTTGATTTTTATGGCACCGGATGATAGAACTCCTCGATAATGTAAGGCCCTTCCCATTTAGAGAAAAGCAACACATAATCACCTACGTTAAGCTCACACTTCTGTATCCTTTTGTCTTGCCATCTTTTAACTTTTTCTTTAAATAGTTTGGCATTCTCATAGGCTTGGGTTCTCCATTCATCAAGTGAGCTAATGTCAAATAGCCTCTTCTCACCGGCAAGTTTGAAATCATAACTGAGCTCTTTAATGGAGCAATATGCCTTATGTTCTAGTTCGAGAGGTAAGTGACATGCTTTTCCATAAACCATTTTATACGGAGACATACCCATAGGATTCTTATATGTAGTTCTATAAGCCCAGAATGCATCAAGTTTATTGGACCAATTCTTTCTAGATCTATTGACATTCTTTTGCAAAATTAATTTAAGCTCTCTGTTGCTAAGTTCTACTTGGCCACTAGACTGTCGGTGATATGGAGATGAAATTCTATGATTAACATCATACTTAGCAAGCATTTTATGAAAAGCACCATGAATAAAATGTGAACCACCATCAGTCATTAAGTATCTAGGGACTCCAAACCTCGGAAAAATAACTTCTTTAAGCATCTTAATAGAGGTGTTATGATCAGCACTACTAGTTAGAATAGCTTCTACCCACTTAGTAACGTAATCAACGGCAACTAAAATATGTGTATACCCATTAGAGGAAGGAAACGGTCCCATATAATCAAAGCCCCAAACATCAAATGGTTCAATAACAAGAGAATAATTCAAAGGCATATCTTGACGTCTACTAATATTACCAATTCTTTGACATTCATCACAAGACAAAACAAACTTACATGCATCTTTGAAGAGAGTAGGCCAATAAAAACCGGATTGCAATACCTTATGTGTAGTTCTATCTCCAGCGTGGTGTCCTCCATATGCCTCAGAGTGACACTTGCATAGGATATGTTCCTGTTCATGCTCAGGTACACAACATCTAATAATACCATCTACTCCTTATTTATAAAGGTGTGGGTCATCCCAGAAGTAATGTCTTAAATCATAGAAGAACCTTTTCTTTTGCTGGTATGTGAAACTAGGTGGTATGAATTTAGCAACAATGTAATTAGCATAATCAGCATACCATGGAGCAGTACGAGAAGCATTTATGACAGCTAAATGTTCATCAGGGAAGCTATAATCAATAGGTAGTGGGTCATCAAGAACATTCTCTAACCTAAACAAGTTGTCTGCAACGGGGTTCTCAGCTCCCTTTCTATCAATAATATGCAAATCAATTTCTTTTAGCAAGAGAACCCATCTATTAAGTCTAGGTTTAGCATCTTTCTTTTCCATAAGATATTTAATAGCAGCATGACCAGTGTGAATAGTTACTTTAGAATCAACAATATGAGGTCTGAACTTATCACAAGCAAATACAACTGCTAAGAATTATTTTTCAGTAGTAGCATAATTTCTCTAGGCACTGTCTAGAGTTTTACTAGCATATTGAATAATATTTAGTTTCTTATCAACTCTTTGTCCTAGAACAGCACCTACAACATAATCACTAGCATCACACATAATTTCAAAGGGTAAATTCCAATTAGGTGGCTGGACAATAGGTGCAGAAATCAAAGCTTTCTTAAGTATTTCAAGTGCTTCTACACAATCATCATCGAAGACAAAATGAATATCTTTTTGTAAGAGATTAGTCAGAGGCCTAGAAATTTTAGTGAAGTCCTTAATGAACCTCCTATAAAAACCAGCATGACCAAGGAAACTTCTTATAACTTTAATGTCCTTGGGACACGACATCTTTTCAATAGCATCAACTTTAGCTTTATCAACTTCAATACCTCTTTTAGAAAGTTTATGCCCCAAGACAATGCCTTCATTAACCATAAAGTGGCACTTCTCCCAATTCAGGACAAGACTAGTATCTTTGCAGCTTTGCAAAACTCTATCAAGGTTTCTCAAGCAATCATCAAAAGAAGACCCATAAACAGAGAAATTATCCATGAAAACCTCACAAATATTTTCACAAAAGTCAGAGAATATAGCCATCATGCATCTTTGAAAGGTAGCAGGTGCATTACATAAACCAAAAGGCATACTTCTATAAGAAAAAGTACCAAAAAGGCAAGTAAAAGTGGTCTTTTCTTGATCCTCTGCTGACACAGGTATTTGAGAGAAACCAGAGTAACCATCTAGAAAGCAAAAAAATGTGTATGTTTAGATATTCTTTCTAGCATTTGATGAATAAAAGGTAGAGGGTAATGATCCTTTTTAGTAGCTTTATTTAACTTATGGAAATCAATTACCATCCTATAACATGTGATAATTCTTTGCGGGATCAATTCATCTTTATCATTAGGAACAATAGTAATACCTCCCTTCTTAGGGACACAATGGACATGGCTTACCCACTGACTATCAGCAACGGGATAAATTATACCTGCCTCCAGGAGCTTTAGTATTTCCTTTCTTACCACTTCTTTCATCTTAGGTTTTAACCGTCGTTGGTGTAACTGGTTTGGCGTCTTTCTCCAAATTTATCTTGTGTTGACATAAAGTGGGACTAATGCCCTTAAGATCATCAAGAGTATATCCAATAGCAGCACGATGCTTCTTCAGATTTTTCAATAATCTCTCCTCTTCCTACTCTGAAAGGTTAGCACTAATAATAACAGGATATATCTTCTTTTCATCAAGATAAGCATATTTAAGAGTATCAGGTAATGGTTTAATTTCAAACACGGGATCACCCTTGGGTGGTGGAGGATCCCCTAAGATTTCAACAGGCAAGTTGTGTTTCAAAATAGGTCCCTGTTTAAGGAATACTTCATCTATCTCCCTTCTTTCACTCATAAACATATCATTTTCATGGTCTAGCAAATATTATTCTAAAGGATCATTAGGAGGCACAGCAATAGAAGCAAGACCAATAATTTCATCCTTACTAGGCAATTCTTTATCATGAGGTTGTCTACGAAATTTAGCAAAATTAAACTCATGAGACATATCCCCTAAGCCAATCATAACAACATCCTTTTCGCAATCTACCTTAGCATTAACAGTGTTCATTAAGGGTCTACCAAATATAATGGAACAAATATCATCGTGTGGGGAACCAAGAACAAGAAAATCAGCAGGATATTTAACTTTCCCACACAATACTTGAACATCTCTAACAATCCCAATTGGTGAAATAGTATCTCTATTGGCAAGCTTAATTGTAACATCTATTTCTTCTATCTCAGCAGGTGCAATATCATGCATAATTTATTTGTATAAGGAATGATGTATTGCACTAGCACTAGCACCCGCACCCATATCACATAAGCCATGATAACAATGATCTCCTATTTTAACAGAAATAACAGGCATGCCTACAACAGGTCTATGTTTCTTAGCATCGGGTCTAGCAATTCTAGCAGCTTCATCACAGAAGTAAATAACATGCCCATCAGTATTATCAGCCAAGAGATCTTTAACCATAGCAATACTAGGTTCAACTTTAATTTGTTCAGGTGGTGTATATGTTATGGCATTACTCTTACGAACCACAGTGAAGCTTTAGCATGATCCTTTATCCTAACAGGGAAAGGTGGTTTCTCAACATAAGTAGTAGGAACAATAGGATCATTATAAGTGATAGTCTTTCCTTCAACTTTAATAGGTGCTACTACTTTTACTTCAGTGGGAGGATTATATTTAAACCACTTCTCCTTACGGAGGTCAACATGAGTAGCAAATGATTCACAGAAGGAAGCTACTATCTCATAGTCAAGTCCATAGTGCTAAATCCACAAAAAGTATCGGTATCCATAAAAGATTTAACACAATCAAACTTAGGTGTTATATCTAACTCCTTACCTTGTCGAGATCCCAATCTTCAAAGTTGCGTTTAATTCTTTCCAATAAATCCCATTTTAATTCAATAGTCTTCATCATAAATGAACCAACACAAGAAGTATCGAGCATGGAGCGATTCTTGAGAGAAAGTCGAGCATAATTTTTTTGAATAATTATTTCTCTTGAGAACTCATGATTGGGGCATGAATATAACATTGACTTAAGACTCCCCCAAGCTTGAGCGATACTTTCTACTTCGCGAGGCCAAAAATTATATATATAATTACGATCACGATGAACAATACGCATCGGATAAAACTTCTGATGAAATTCCAATTTCAATCATTTGTAGTCCCATGATCCCATATCATGACATAGCCTATATACCATGTCAATGCATATCCCTTCAAAGATAAAGGGAAGACCTTCTTCTTGATAACATCATTGGGCATACATGCAAGCTTAAATAATCCACAAACTTCATCCACATAGATTAGGTCTAAATCGGGGTGCAATGTTCCATCTCCTGTAAAGGGATTAGCTAGCAGTTTCTCTACCATACCCAAAGGAATTTCAAAGTAACATTTTTCAGTAGGTTCAGTAGGTTGAGGAGAAACTCTTTGCTCTACTGGTCGGGGTGAAGATACCCGGAACAAGCCCCTTGAAGGATTATGTTCCATAGTAACAAGTGATAGTAAATTTCAGCACACTATATAAAATTTTCCTTACCAAGTTCCACTTACCAAAGGCGCTTCACTCCCCGGCAACGGCGCCAGAAAAGAGTCTTGATGACCCACAAGTGTAGGAGATCTATCATAGTCATTTCGATAAGTAAGAGTGTCGAACCCAACGAGGAGCAGAAGGAAATAACAAGCGGTTTTCAGTAAGGTATTCTCTGCAAGCACTGAAATTATCGGTAACAATAGTTTTGTGATAAGGTAATTTGTAACGGGTAACAAGCAATGAAAGTAAATAAGGTGCAGCAAGGTGGCCCAATCCTTTTTGTAGCAAAGGACAATCCTGGACAAGTTCTTATATAGAGAAAAGCGCTCCTGAGGACTCATGGGAATTATCGTCAAGCTAGTTTTCATCACGCTCATATGATTCACGTTCGTTACTTTGATAATTTTTATATGTGGGTGGACCGGTGCTTGGGTACTGCCCTTCCTTGGAAAAGCATCCCACTTATGATTAACCCTTATTGCAAGCATCCGCAACTATAAAAGAAGTATTAAGGTAAACCTAACCATAGCATGAAACATATGGATCCAAATCAGCCCCTTACGAAGCAACGCATAAACTAGGGTTTAAGCTTCTGTTACTCTAGCAACCCATCATCTACTTATTACTCCCCTATGCATTCCTCTATGCCCAAATAATGGTAAAGTGTCATGTAGTCAACGTTCACATAACACCACTAGAGGAGAGACAACATACATCTCATCAAAATATCGAACGAACACCAAATTCACATGACTACTAATAGCAAGACTTCTCCCATGTCCTCAGGAACAAACGTAACTACTCACAAAGCATATTCATGTTCATAATCAGAGGTGTATTAATATGCACTAAGGATCTGAACATCTGATCTTCCACCAAATAAACCAACTAGCATCAACTACAAGGAGTAATCAACACTACTAGCAACCCACAGGTACCAATCTGAGGTTTTGGTACAAAGATTGGATACAAGAAATGAACTAGGGTTTGAGAGGAGATGGTGCTGGTGAATATGTTGATGTAGATTAACCCCCTCCAGATGAGAGGATCGATGGTGATGTCGATGGTGATGATTTCCCCCTCTCGAAGGGAAGTTTCCCCGACAGAACAGCTCCACCTGAGCCCTAGATTGGTTCCGCCAAGGTTCCGCCTCGTGGCGGCGGAGTTTCGTCCCGAAAGCTTGCTTATGATTTTTTTCAGGGTAACGTACTTCATATAGCAGAAGATGGGCACCGGAGGGCTGCCAGGGGGCCCACTAGGCAGGTGGCGCGCCCAGGGGGTAGGGCGCGCCCCCACCCTCGTGGCCAGGGTGTGGGCCCCCTCTGGTACTTCTTCTGCTCAATATTTATTATTAATTCCAAAAATGACTTTCATGGAGTTTCAGGACTTTTGGAGTTGTGCAGAATAGGTCTCTAACATTTGCTCATTTTCCAACCCAGAATCCTAGCTGTCGGCATTCTCCCTCTTTATGTAAACCTTGTAAAATAAGAGAGAATAGTCATAAGTATTGTGACATAACATGTAATAACAGCCCATAATGCAATAAATAACAATATAAAAGCATGATGCAAAATGGACGTATCAAGATCCTTCAAGTAAGTTGTTATTCTTGCAATTAATAAAAATTGCTCTCTAAATATGTATGATTTATTAGTGTGGAGAAAATAAGCTTTATACAAGCTTGGGATATGGAAGAAATAAAAGCGTGGGACTTCATAATAAAGGGCCTTATCGCAAGTGGCAATATAAAGTGATGTTCTTTTGCATTAAGATTTTGTACATCCAACCATAAAAGCACATGGCAACCTCTGCTTCCCTCTGCGAAGGGCCTATATTTTATTTTTTGTCTTCTACCTTATACAAGAGTCATGGTGATCTTCACCTTTCCTTTTTACACTTTATCCTTTGGCAAGCTGTCGGTGTACTAGAGTAGGGGTACCCTAGTATCCTGAACTTGTGCACGGGCAGTTGCAGCACCCCGCGGCAAGGCTTGCCGGGTGACCGCCAAGGTCCTCCGTGGTTCCTTTGGAACCATTCAAGAACAAAGTATTTAAGCCAAGGAGACAAGGCCCCGACAAGAGGAGCTTGCCGGCAAGGCCAACCAAGGCATCGCAAGGAACTTGCCGCGACGCGCCACGCATCCCGGCAAGGCCCGGTGAGCGACAAGCTTCCGCGCGCGACAAGACAATATCCGCGGCAAGGCGCTTGCCGCGACAAGCTACCACTCAGTACCCGCGCTCCAGCACATCCACCAACGTGTCGCCCTGAGGCCTTTCCAGACGCGCGTGGCAAGAGGCTGTGCAGCCAGCGGTGCGCGGTGGCAAGCGACGCTGACAAGACTACCATCATGGCGAACGGTGGCGTCCCTGATGGTCCTTTTTGCACTATTTGGGGACGCAGACGGGCATTTAATGCCTTTGTCCTCTGCCGTCAGGGTTAGGTAGGATACACTGTACAAGTAGTTGTACCAACCGCAATTCCTTTTCCATTTTTGCCCTTGTCTACGTTGCCACCTGTCGGAGACCCCTTGAGCATATAAAAGGAGGCCCATGCGCAACGTAGAGGGGGGTTCGGAGGCCAGAAAAACACTCACGATCGGTCTCGTTAGCAGCTGGTGCGTACTGTAGCACTCAGCGCTCCTGAGCAAGAACTCAATACAATCAGACAAGCAGCAGTAGGAGTATTATCTCTCCGGAGAGCTCCGAAGGGTAAAACTGCTCGTGTGCTTCGCCTCGATCCGCTCTTCGTGCGACCTCCGCCCCCCGCCGAACCGAAAGGGGCTCGGTCCGCCGGTCCCCATAGGTGTTCGTGGATCAGCTTCCCCGACATCTTTGGCGTGCCAGGTAGGGGGCGTCGAGGTTGTGTGAACCTGGTCAGGCGTTCACACGAGCTAGATCTTCATCTTCTTCATCGACATGCCACCGAAGAAGAAGACTTCGGCGACAGCTATTCCATCCACGTCGATCCCACCACCACCAGAGCAAGCGAGTGGTGGGGTAGACACTGGCGGAAGAACGGGCGTCGACGAGGGAGCTCACGGTGCTGCCAGGTCCAAGGACAAGGCCGCGCAGACCTCGGCGTCCGTACAAGTACCGCGCCCATCTCAGGAGGCGCAGGACCGACAGTGTCATGGTACTCGCAGTGCCATACGTTTGTTAGGCCAAGATCGAGCTGGTGAATCTCGGGGTGCTCAGGACCAGCATGCACGCCTGCGTGCTGGCACGAGCGAGACACGGTCGCCTGGACGGGATACTGCTCCTTCTAACATAGTTAGAAGTCCGAGCATATCCCGCTCCTCGCACCGTTCGCCACTGCCGCCCACCACTCCAGCAGAAGCTTTGGCGCGAGCTCAACTGCTCCTGGATTACCCTCCAACGGAAGACAAGATCGATCAATGGAGGGCCACCATTCAGAGTCTCATCGGCTTCGCCAACGGCGACACTCCGCGGCAGCCGAGTGCGTTGTTGTCGCGGCAGGACTGCCAGGCATGAGCCGGTGGCGACGAAACCGGTGGGGGTGCAACCACCATGCACTCTCCACCCCAAAGGCCAAGATCGCCGACTCGCCGGATCCACCTCGATAGCGACTCCACTGCATCATCAGATCCACGAGCTCGTCGCGATCAGCGCCAAGTTCTTCATGAACGATAGCAAGAAGACACTCGTACTCGCATTGAGCGCCGAAGAGAAGCGCGGCGTCAATCGGACCAGCGCGCTGGGCCCTCTGTCGACATGCATGCACCAGGGGAACCAGGCGACTTGCCGTATGCGGTAGGTTGCCCTGCGTTCACTCGTGAGCTGCGGCAAGTCCAGTGGCCCAGCACGAAGAATTTCAAGCCAGACGTGCCAGAGAAGTACGACGGCAAGTCGCATCCGTCGGAGTTCCTCAGCATCTACACCATCGCGGTGCAAGCTGCCGGGGGGCGGGACGACAAGATCTTGGCCAACTACTTCCCGCTGGTGCTCAAGCCCAATGTCAGATCCTGGCTCATGCACTTGCCGGACAACTCCATATCCTCCTGGGCAGACCTATGGCATCAGTTTGTCGGCGCCTTTACAGGCGGCCACAAGCCTCATGGCCAAGAGAGTGACCTTCATCTGCTCGCCCAGAAGGAAGGAGAGCCCCTGCGCAAGTATATTCAGAGATTCAGCCGTGTACAGCACAACATCCCAGATGTCCACCCCGCCGCGGTAATCAGCGCATTCCATCAGAATGTGCGAAACCGCAGGATGCGGGAGGAGATGGCGATGTGCAAGATCAGAGACGTCAGTGAGCTATATGCCTTGGCCGACAAGTGTGCACGTGCTGAGGAAGGGAGGAAACTCCCCGGAGAGAATATAGGAGCAGGAGGATCTGATAGTGAGGAGACTGCCCCGGCAAAGAAAAACCGGCGGCGGAACAACAGGAAGAAGAAAGGCAAAGATGTGCTAGTCGTTGAGCAGTCCGGCAACGGAGGTGGCGCCAAGAAAGCCAAAGTTGGTAGCCTCGGCGAGGAGGCTGTGGCGGTCGCCGATAAGCAGGACAGCACCAACAAGCAGTACTGCAAGATCCACCGCACCAAGGGCCATGACCTCCAGAGCTACAAGAAGGTCGAGCAGCTTGTCGAGCAGCAAAAGGCTGAATACGAGCGACGCGACAAGGAGAAAGCCCAGGAAGGTGCTGGAGGAGCCGGCAAGAAACGTCCCGGCCGAGGAGGACGCCGCGGCAAGGCCAAGTAGCGGCAAGGAGATAGACCTCCCCGCGGCCGCGACAAGGATGAAGATGATGACGACGATGAAGATATGGATGATGATGAGACCGATGAGCAGGAGTTCCAGAAAGCCACAGAGGTCCTATGCGTTGACGGAGGTGCTTCTCTGCATACTTCACACCACCAGCTCAAGCGGTGGGTGCGGGAAGTTAATGCGGCAGAACCACCCGTCGAGTCACGCAGGCCTCTGAAATGGTCCAGCACGCCTATCATCTTTGATATTGAGGACCACCCTGATCGCATAACTGCGGTCGGGTGCTTGCCGATGTTGGTTTCACCAACTATCCGCAACCTCAAGGTCACTAAGATGCTAGTTGACGGCGGGGCCGGCTTGAACCTGATCTCCTCCGTGGTACTCCAGAAACTCCAGATCCCTGATGGCGAGCTCGAAGAGACCGGCACGTTCCAGGGAATCAATCCGGGAAGGAGCAAGCCAAAGGGAAAGATCACGTTGCCGGTGACATTTGGCAGCAAGTTGAACTTCAGGACTGAGAGGGTCACTTTTGACGTTGCTGACTTTCCATTACCTTACAATGGGATACTCGGCCGTCCAGCACTCGCCAAATTCATGGCAGCCTCTCACCATGCATACAACATACTGAAGATGCCAGGCTCATTAATTGTCATCTCTGTCCCTGGCGACAAGAAGGATGCTCTTATCTGCGCCGACAAGATCTACCGGGAAGCAGCAGCCGCAACAGATCGCGATTCACTTGCCGTTGAAGCTCCCAAGGCGAAGAAGAAAACCAAGTCCAGCAAGAGTTCTGATGCCCACTCCGGCAAGCGCACCTCTTCGGAGTGCTGCGCTACCGTCGAGGACGCACCATCGAGCTCCACCGGCAAGTGTAAGAAAACAATGGTAGCTCCACCTGAGACCAAGAAGGTGTCCGCCAAGGAGGATGGCACTAGTGGTACCTTCACCATCAGTGCCACTCTCGACCCTAAATAGGAAAGCGCGCTCGTTGCTTTCCTGCGGGCGAACGTCGACGTATTTGCGTGGCAACCGTCTGACATCCCCGGTGTTCCCAGGAAAGTAATCGAGCACCATCTTGCCGTCTGTCCTCATGCGCGGCCCGTCAAGCAGAAAGTCAGGAAACAGGCAGTGGAGCGCCAAGAATTCATCGCAGAAGAAATCAAGAAATTGGAAGCAGCAGGCCTTGTCAGAGGAGTGCTCCATCCTACGTGGTTGGCCAATCCTGTAGTCATGCGCAAGGCAAACGGGAAATGGAGGCTTTGTATCGATTTTACCGATGTTAATAAAGCTTGCCCCAAAGACCCATTTCCCTTGCCGCGCATCGACCAGATTGTTGACTCCACGACCGGATGTGACTTGCTTTCATTTCTTGATGCATACTCAGGATACCATCAGATCTTCATGGCAGAAGAGGATGAGGAGAAGACCGCAGAAGAGGATGAGGAGAAGACCGCATCGGTTTAAAGAATGCTGGTTCAACATTTGCAAGGGTAGTCCATGACGCTTTTGAGCCGCAAATACACAGAAATGTGGAAGCCTACATGGATGACATAGTGGTCAAGAGCAAGGACAAGGCGACTCTGATTCAAGATTTAGACGAAACCTTTGCAAATCTGCGCAAGATAAACCTCAAGCTTAACCCCGAGAAGTGCGTGTTTGGAGTCCCCTCCGGCAAGCTTCTCGGGTTCTTCGTGTCTCAACGGGGAATTGAAGCCAATCCCGATAAGATCAAGGCCATTGAGCAGATTGAAGCACCAAAGCGCGTCAAGGATGTACGAAGACTTGCCGGTTGCGTAGCTGCTCTCAGCAGGTTTATCTCTAGGTCTGCTGAGCGCGCCCTGTCATTTTTCAAAATATTGAAAAAGGCAGGTCCAATGAAATGGACTCCGGAAGCGGAGGCTGCGCTGCAGGACTTAAAGAGATACCTGTCCTCCACTCCAACACTTGTCGCACCTAAGCCACAAGAGAAGTTGCTGCTATATATAGCGGCAACCAATCAAGTGGTTAGTGCTGCGTTAGTAGCGGAGAGGGAGGCAGATGATGAGCCAGCGACCACGGCAGATGCATCCAGCGACAAGCAGGAGACTTCACCGGCAAGCTCTGGTCCCGACAAAGATGGATCTGCGCAGGCGCATGAGAAGATGCAGAAAAGAATGGTGCAGCGCCCAGTTTACTTTGTCAGTTCCCTTTTGCAGGGGGCTAGGTCAAGGTATTCTGGTGTGCAGAATTTGCTTTTCGGCCTTCTCATGGCCTCGAGAAAGCTGCGCCATTACTTCCAAGCACATGAGATCACAGTCGTCACTCGTTTTCTGCTGAAGAGGATACTGCAAAATCCAGAAGCAACAGGCAGGATTGTCGAGTGGGCACTGGAACTGTCAAGCTTTGGCCTCAAGTTTGAGAGCACTTCAACTATCCAAAGCAGAGCATTGGCAGAGTTCATAGCAGAGTGGACGCCAACACAAGATGAAGAAGTTCCAGAAACGAGCATCCCCGTCAAGGAAGCAAGCAAAGAGTGGCTGATGTACTTTGATGGTGCTTTCTCGCTACAAGGCGCCGGTGCGGGCGTGCTACTTGTTGCACCCACCGGAGAGCACCTCAAGTACGTAGTCCAGATGCACTTTCCCAAGGAGCAAGCAACGAACAATACTGCAGAGTATGAAGGTTTGCTTGCCGGTCTCAGGATCGCAGCAGACCTTGGAATCAAGAAGCTCATTGTCAGGGGTGACTCACAGCTTGTCGTCCGCCAAGTGAACAAGAATTATCAGAGTCCGTTGATGGAAGCCTACGTTGATGAAGTGAGGAAGCTAGAAGAGCACTTTGACGGCCTACAGATGGAACATGTTCCAAGAGCTCAGAACGACATTGCCGATGGCCTGTCAAAGTGCGCCGCACTTAAGTTACCTGTGGAACCAGGGATCTTTGTGCTCAAGCTGACTCAACCGTCTGTAACGCCATCAACTGGACAGAGCAAGAAGAGGAAGTTGATTTCTGGTGACTATTTTCTGGCGGAGCTCCCCGAAGCCGCCGCCAAGAAGGTCCTCAAGATCAACACCAAAGGTGCTGAGGAGCAGTCTGCTCCGGCAAGCCTTAGGGTTTGTTCCGTTGAAGCTGACGCTCCCGACAAGTTTTGCTCCGGCAAGCTTGCCGGGGAACGCCAAGCTCCGGCTGAGCCGCAGGTTCTCGCCATAGAAGCGGATGTTCCCGCAGCAGCAGATGTGCCTTTAGTCTTTGTTATCGAGCCGCAAGCTCCAGCATGGGCACAGCAGATTGTCCGTTTCCTTCAGATAGGAGAACTTCCCGAAGATCAAGAAGAAGCGGAAAGAGTAGCCCGGCAGTCAAATATGTACCAGTTTGTCGATGACACACTGTACAGAAGAAGACTCAACGGCGTGAAATTGAAGTGTATTCACCGGGAGGACGGACAAAAGCTGTTGGCAGAGATACATGGAGGCATATGTGGTCACCACATTGGCGCAAGAGCACTTGCCGGCAAAGCGTTCCGGCAAGGTTTCTTTTGGCCGACAGCCCTCCAGGATGCAACTGCACAAGTAACCAAGTGTGAAGCGTGCCAGTTCCATTCCAAGAAGATACACCAGCCAGCTCAAGCTCTCCAGACGATCCCTTTATCCTGGCCATTTTCGGTCTGGGGGCTCGATATCCTCGGCCCTTTTCCCCGAGCTGTCCGGGGCTTTGAGTACTTGTATGTTGCAATCGACAAGTTCACAAAGTGGCCGGAAGTGGAACCAGTGAGGAAGGTGACAGCACAGTCAGCAGTCAAGTTCTTTAGGTCGATTGTTTGCCGTTTCGGGATCCCTAACAGGATCATCACCGACAACGGCACACAATTCACGAGCCGCACCTTCATGCAGTACATCCAAGATCTTGGCGCCAAGGTCTGCTTCGCTTATGTTGCTCATCCGAGAAGCAATGGTCAAGCGGAGAGGGCAAATGCTGAAGTGCTGCGCGGGCTCAAGACCAGGACTTTCGACAGGTTGCACAAGTGCGGAAGGAACTGGATTGAGGAGCTACCGGTGGTTCTTTGGTCGATCAGGACGACGCCAAATCGAGCCACTGGCCAGACACCTTTCGCTCTAGTCTATGGAGCAGAGGCAGTTCTCCCCACGGAACTCGTATATGGATCACCTCGAGTGCTTGCTTATGATGAGCTTGAGCAAGAGCAGCAGTGACAAGATGACGCGCTGCTCCTTGAGGAGGACCGTCTTTAGGCTGCTGTACGAGCTGCTCGATACCAGCAAGCTTTGCGCCACTACCATAGCCGCAAAGTTAATGCCAGAAGTTTCGAGGAAGGCGAGCTTGTTCTTTGGTGCGTTCAGTCCGCCAAGAATTCCAACAAGTTGACGCCGAAGTGGGAAGGCCCTTACCGGGTGAAACGAGTCACTAGGCCTGGCGCTGTCCGCCTTGAGACCGAAGATGGCATTCCGGTGAGCAACTCCTCGAACATTGAGCATCTTCGTAAGTTTTACCCGTAGGGCGCGGTTGCCAGAATCTTTACCGGCAACCACCTTTTGTACAAGTCTTGCCGATGTTGCATGTAATCCTTTGTACAAAGCCGGGCGCAGACCCCGTGCACAAGTAAAGCTCATGTGCTCCGCACATCTTGTCAATATCATGCTGTCTACTTTATTTTTGCATGCGTTATCTGAAACTTTGTGCAGCGCCTACCCCCGGTAAGCGATAACGAGCCGTAAGGCTCCATATCTTTATTTTCTCTTCTTTCTTTTTCTCAAAAGGGAAAGGAAGGTTCCCTCGCACACAAGTTTGCCGGGGGGAAAGGAGAAGATAATGGTGTGGACTAGGCATCGTTCAAGGAAGTTTCGCCTTACCGGAAAGCAAACGACAAAAAAGCTAAGTTGCCAAAGTTTGAGCAATCAGTTTTAAATTTTAAGTTATCTTCCTCGAACGACCGTACTTTGTATGGAAAACCTGTGCACGGAGGAACCAACTCGTAGCTAGTTGCGCCCTTACTTTGTTTCGAGTCCGCTCAACAACTTAAGTGAGCTGCGACTAGTTGCGACAAGGTTTCTTGTCGGTAGCGGCACCGCCAGCAGGCTGCTGATGTCCCGCACTCAGCGCTCACGGCTAAGGTGCCTGCGCCGACAAGTTCCCTAAAAGCGTAGGGCAAAAACATACAAAGGAAGGAATCAAGTAAAGGAAATAACACAGCAATCTCTACCCAAAATAGAGTTATATTACAAGATAGCTTGTCGCAGCTCTAACAGATAGTTCTCATGACATGACCGACAGCGACAAAGAAAAAGAGAAAGCGGGCGGCCTAATCTATGCGATCGCCCTCAACCCTCTTGATCTCGCTCACCTTGTCCACAATGGGTGCGACAAGGGCCTTGAGCGCTTCCAGATCAGCATCCGGCGGCAGGGACCTGAGGACGTTGGTGAGGTTGAGGCCTGGGTTGCGGAAGGCCACCTTCACCAGCACCTTTTGAAGAACTCCCGCGCAGATCTTGCGCGACTCGTCGGCCAGCTGCTTTGGGATCTTCTCCCGGAGTCGCTGAAGGGCCGTCGCCACGCCTTTGAAGAACAAGCTGAGCTTGGCGCTGGGTTGGAGGTGCTCGTCGGAACAATACCCGAGGTCCTCCATCCCCAGCTGCGCTAGCTCCCCGTCGATGGCGGCGGCAACATTCACGAGACCCTCGGTCCAGTGCTCCACAGTCTCCCTAAAAGCATTCTGGGCGCTAGCAGCACTCGCCAGCAGCGCCTCGTCGGCCTTGATCTTCTCCTTCAAGGCCACCTCTTGCTCCCTGGCGCAGTCCAACATCTTGGTCAAAGTAACCAGCTTCAACTCAAGATCGGCGTTGGAGTCCTTGGCGGCGCTAAGCTCTTTGCTCCTCTCAGCGAGACGACCCTGCAGCTCGCCATGAGCGGCGGCGTCCTTCTCGCGCTCACCCTTGAGCGCAGCAAGCTCCTCGCCGCTCGCCTTGAGATTGGCCTCCAGCTGCGCCATCTTCGTCTCCAGTTCCTTCTTGGCGGCCTCGGCAGCTGCGGTAGCATCCTTTGCTTCCTTAAGAGCCCCCCCAATTGCTTGCTCGCGCGCGGCAAGCTCCTCCTCGTGGCTATCAAGGTTGACCTTGCGCTGCGCCAACTCACCTTCCTGTGCAGACAGCTTCTCGTCAGTGAGCCGCTATTGCTCTTCAACTTCAGCCTTCGCGAGGAGGAAAGCTTTTCGCTCCTCAGCAACCTGCTCCCGCTCCTCTGCCAGGGATCGGAGAGTTTCCTGCCTGAGACCCCGGAGCTCCTCAGCGCGCTTCTCAATGTCCACTCCCGCCCTCGCAACAAGCGCTTCTCGGGATTCCAGCTTGGCTTGTCGGGCGCGGTACAGCGACAACAGCTTCCGAAGCAGCCGCTCCTCCTCAGGCTCATCGCTGCTGCTGCTTGGCGCGTTGACCAACGTCAGCCCAGTGGAGGCGAGCACCTCTCCATCCAAAATCTCTCCTTCGACCGGCGCCCTAGAGCTTGACGCCCAGGGGAGCTTGATGAAGATGCTGTCGCCGGCCTTCAAATAGGTGCCGGGCTGGGGCTCTTCGGAGCCTGGCACTGCAGCAGCGGCGGAGGGATCGGCGGTCGGCGCAGCGCCTGGCGCTCCTGCGGCCTCGGGGACGTCAGTGCGATCGCCGGATCCCTCGCCAGCTTCTACGGCGGCAGCTTTGGCGGCCTCTTCGCCGGCGGGATCATCAGCGCCAGCTTCTCCTTCGATGGCAACGGCGTCGTCGGTATTGCTGTGCGCGCCATCCTCGCCGGCGGCCTCGGTTTCCATCGGCTCCGTGGCAGATGGATCTGACGAACGGAAAAAAGAGAAAAGTCAAGCAAATATCCGAAAAGAAAATCAGAAGAAGAAGAACCCAAGGGAAGTTTTCAAGCAAGAGGATTACCTGTACTAGGATCTGCAGTCGTGGTCTCAACCACCGAAGGATCACTGGTGCTGTCCCTTGCCGGAGAACTGTCCCTTGCCGGAGAACGCTCCCTTGCCGGGGAATTCTCCCTTGGCGGTGTAGTCGAAGCAGATGGCACTTCAGGAACGGCTTCCGGGCTCTCCTGTTGAGGCTGCTCTGCTCCTGCACAAACCAACAGTTAGATATCAGCAAAGAAAGATCACCCATGCGCGCCTGATAGCAGGAAGTAAACTATATAATTACGCTGGGGGCTGCGATGGGGGCTGCTTTGGGGAAAAGTTGCCGGTTCCGGCAAGGTGGTCTCGGGCACGCCCCCTGCTGTCGCGGTGGGTTCATCCTCGATGACAATCACCGGGACCTTGGCTCTCTTTGCCGCTCTCTGGGCCAGAGTCCTGAAAAGGGATGGGTTCGGAGTAAAGCAAATCAGATACAAGGCAAAACAGCAAGAATTGAAGAACTACAAGTACAGCAAAGAATCTTACTCTTCTTCTTCCTCGTCGGAGTTGAGCGCGGAGAGATAGAAGTCCGGCTCGCCTCCGGTGCGACAAGGCGGAGGAGTAGGCTCCCTTGTCCGCTTGGCAGGGGTAGTAGCGGTGGACCGGGAAGACCACGCTCCAGTTGCCGCAGCGGCGTGAGGCGCTCCCGCGGCAATAGTGCTTGCCGCGGTAGACCGTGTCGCGTGGCACGGCGGCTGTTGATTCGCCTGCCGCCCCGCTATGTCCCCGGCCTTGCGGAGACGCCTTCTTGGTGGAGCTGGGGGCTCCGCTTGCGGCGAGCTGGCTGAAGGTGGGGAGGAGGAGGAGCGGATCTTCAACGAGTCGCTCGCGCCCTCGGCGGGCTCGCTCGACTCAGCTTCAGGCCCGACAAGCTCTTCCTCACCGGCAAACTCCTCTCGCTCGGCAAGGCTTGCCACCTCTGCTGCCTCTGCCTCCTCCACGGTGAATCCAAACTCACCCGACAGTGGTTGCTGCCGCCTCTTCCAGCCTAGTGGCAATGCGCTGCATCTCCGCATCGATGGTGTCGCGGGTGAGGCTCTTCTGTTCGTCGGAGTGGACCTGCACTTCTACCAAGCCGTCAAAGAAATCCCGCATGACGTCGTCCGCAGGCTCTTGCGAGGTTGGGACGATTCCATGCGAATCGCACAGCGACATCATTGCGCGGATGCGGTCGAGCGAGGAGTTGTTGCACAACGGAACGACACCCCTCGGCAACATGAATGGATGTTGAGGATCGCGCTTGAACAGTTCCAGGAGCATCGCGTCCAGCTCCAGGACAGTGAAGTTGAAGTTGAGGCCCTAGCGCAGCCTCATGATATCCGCCGAGTTCTGGAACTCCCAGGCGGGTCTCCTCCTCTGCTGCAGGGGGGCGATGCGGCGGCGAAGAAAATCTGCGCCAACGGCGCCTACGGTGAGCCCGGGAAGCCTGAGGCGAAGGATCCGGGTGACAGCAATCTTCAGCCTCGTCTTCCGGGGCCACGTTGCTCCAATCATTGCCGCGCGCTATTGGGGCTTGTCGCAGGGCGGTAAATGGCTGCGGGTTCTCCTCGGCAATCCAGCACCACTCTGCTCTCCATTCCTCCCACTTGCTGCGGAGCTCTCCCTCCAGATAAGCTTCCTTCTTGCTAACTCTCGAGATCCAGGCGATTCCGCCGGATAAAGGCTCTCCTCTCTCGACTCGGGGCATAAAGAAGTGGCGAAAAAGAGCTACGTTTGGATGGACTCCGACAAAGTTTTCACAGAGATGTGCGAAAACTGCCATGGTCAGAATGGCGTTGGGGGTGAAGTCAAGGAGGCGGAACCCGTAGGTGTTCATGATGTCACAGAAAAATTCAGAGAAGGGCGGGCAGAGCCCGCAGTAGAAGAACAGTGCAAAGAAGGGGTATCCGTTCAGAGCCAGTTCCGAAGCGGCAGCCGGGAGTACCTTTGTGCGCGGATGCGCTCGCGTCTCCGTCGACCAGAAGAGGTAGTAGTACTCCCTCAGCTCCTTCGCGGCAAGCTGAGGGGGAAGATGGTCCGCTCCTTTCGCAGCACCGCGAGCCGCTGCGCCTCGACCGATTTCACGCCCTTCCCCTTGTCGGCTTTCGGAGCCATGGCGGAGGCGGTGGGGGAGATCGACGGCGTTGGTGGTGCTGGTGGCAATGGGGGGCGGCGCGCTGCTCTCTTTCGGCTTTGAGAAGAAGGGGGGGAGCGGCGGAGATTTCCGAGATTGGAGTAGCAACCAGCAGGATGGGCGAACTGCCCCTGTTTCCCCTGCTTATAAAGAGGGGGGGGCGTTCCGTTATTCCGAATAAAGAAACCACCCATGATCTCTCCCACGACGCCGCATTCAACGCGTGCCGTTCGGGGAGGGTGCGATGGATACGGAGTAATATACGGCGTAACCCAGGCCGCGCGTGCCCGTGCCCTGTTTTGGGCCTGGCCCAACAGCGCTCGGCGCCATGTGTGGCCCAGGCCCGGGGGCTCCTGTCGGTGTACTAGAGTAGGGGTACCCTAGTATCCCGAACTTGTGCACGGGCAGTTGCAGAACCCCGCGGCAATGCTTGCCGGGTGACCGCCAAGGTCCTCCGTGGTTCCTTTGGAACCATTCAAGAACAAAGTATTTAAGCCAAGGAGACAAGGCCCCGGCAAGAGGAGCTTGCCGGGAGGGCCAACCAAGGCATCGCAAGGAACTTTCCGCGATGCGCCACGCGTCCCGGCAAGGCCCGGTGAGCGACAAGCTTCTGGGCGCGACAAGACAATATCCGCGGCAAGGCGCTTGCCGCGACAAGCTACCACTCAGTACCCGTGCTCCAGCACATCCACCAACGTATCGCCTTGAGGCCTTTCCAGATGCGCGTGGCAAGAGGCTGTGCAGCTAGCGGTGGGCGGTGGCAAGCGACGCTGACAAGACTACCATCGTGGCGAACGGTGGCGTCCCTGATGGTCCTTTTTGCACTATTTTGGCGACGTAGACGGGCATTTAATGCCTTTGTCCCCTTCCGTCAGGGTTAGGTAGGATACACTGTACAAGTAGTTGTACCAACCGCAATTCCTTTTCCATTTTTGCCCTTGTCTATGTTGCCACCTGTCGGAGACCCCTTGAGCATATAAAAGGAGGCCCATGTGCAACGTAGAGGGGGGTTCGGAGGCCAGAAAAACACTCACGCTCGGTCTCGTTAGCAGCTGGTGCATACTGTAGCACTCAGCGCTCCTGAGCAAGAACACAATACAATCAGACAAGCAGCAGTAGGAGTATTATCTCTCCGGAGAGCTCCGAAGCTGGGTAAAACTGCTCGTGTGCTTCTCCTCGATCCGCTCTTCGTGCGATCTCCGCCCCCCGCCGAACCGAAAGGGGCTCGGTCCACCGGTCCCCATAGGTGTTCGTGGATCAGCTTCCCCGACACAAGCAATATGTGTTGGAAAGATCCTGATATATATACCCAATTGGATATAGGTTTTCATAAAGTATTATTGTTGACATTACCCTTGAGGTAAAAGGTTGGGAGGCGAAACAATAAGCCCTTATCTTTCTCCGTGTCCGATTAAAGCTTCATACCCATAAGTATTGCATGAGTGTTAGCAATTGTGAAAGACTAAATGATAGTTGAGTATGTGGACTTGCTGAAAAGCTCTCATATTGACTCTTTCCGATGTTATGATAAATTGCAATTGCTTCAATGACTGAGATTATAGTTTTCCAGTTTTCAATGAAGTTTCTGATTCAAGCTTTACCTTGTGAATAAATTGTTACTTCAACATAAGAAATTATATGACAATATATATGTTGTTCTTCTAAGAATGATCATGAAGCCCTCATGTCCGTATTTTATTTTATGGATACCTCTACCTCTAAACATGTGGACATATTTTTCGATACCGGCTTCCGCTTGAGGACAAGCAAGGTCTAAGCTTGGGGAGTTGATACGTCCATTTTGCATCATGCTTTTATATCAATATTTATTGCATTATGGGATGTTCTTACACATTATATCACAATACTTATGCCCTTTCTCTCTTATTTGACAAGGTTTACGTGAAGAGGGAGAATGCCGGCAGCTGGAATTCTGGGCTAGAAAGGAAGCAAATATTAGAGACCTATTCTTCACAACTCGAAAAGTCCTGAAACTCCACGAAAGTCAGTTTTGGAATATATTAAAAAAAATTGCGAAGAAAGCACCAGAGGGGGGCCACCCACTGTCCACGAGGGTGTAGGGTGTGCCCTACCCCCTGGGCGCGCCCCCTGCCTCGTGGGCCACCTAGCAGCCCCCCATGCCCATCTTCTGGTATATGGTGTCTTTTGTCCTGAAAAAACATAAGGAAGCTTTCGGGACGAAGCACCGCCATCTCGAGACGGAACCTTGGCTGAACCAATATAGGGCTTCGGCTGAGCTGTTCGGCCAGGGAAATATCCCTTTGAGAGGGGGAAATCGCCGCCATCATCATCACCATCGATCCTCTCATCCAGAGCGGGTCCATATCCATCAACATCTTCACCAGCACCATCTCCTCTCAAACCCTAGTTCATATCTTGTATCTGATCTTTGTCTCAAAACCTTAGATTGGTACCTGTGGGTTGCTAGTAGTGTTGATTACTCCTTGTAGTCGATGCTAGTTGGTTTATTCGGTGGAAGATCATATGTTTAGATCCTTTATGCATATTAATACCCCTCTGATTATGAACATGAGTATGATTTCTGAGTAGTTATGTTTGTTCCTGAGGACATGGGAGAAGTCTTGTTATAAGTAGTCATTTGAATTTGTTATTCGTTCGATATTTTGATGAGATGTATGTTGTCTTTCCTCTAGTGGTGTTATGTGAACGTCGACTACATGACACTTCACCATTGTTTGGGCCTAGGGGAAGGCATTGGGAAGTAATAAGTAGATGATGGGTTGCTAGAGTGACAGAAGCTTAAACCCTAGTTTATGCGTTGCTTTGTAACGGGCTGATTTGGATCCATATATTTCATGCTATGGATAGGTTTACCTTAATTCTTCTTTCGTAGTTGCGGATGCTTGCGGGAGGGGTTAATCATAAGTGGGATGCTTGTCCAAGGAAGGGAAGTACCCCAAGCACCGGTCCACCCACATATCAAATTATCAAAGTAACGAACGCGAATCATATGAGCATGAGGAAAACTAGCTTGACGATAATTCCCATGTGTCTTCGAGAGCGCTTTTCTTTATATAAGAGTTTGTCCAGGCTTGTCCTTTGCTACAAAAAGGATTAGGCCTCCTTGCTGCGCCTTGTTTACTTTTGTTACTTGTTACCCGTTACGAATTACCTTATCATGAAATTATTTGTTACCGATAATTTCAGTGCTTGCAGAGAATACCTTATTGAAAACCGCTTGTCATTTCCTTCTGCTCCTCGTTGGGTTCGACACTCTTACTTATCGAAAGAACTACTATAGATCCCCTATACTTGTGGGTCATCATGGTTGCGGCCTGGTTCAGCTGCGATTCATGGTTAGTGCAAGCTTTCTCCTCAGGTGTTAGCTATACGCGATGGCTTTTGCTGTCGAAGGCGTTGGTGGAGCCCTGCAGTGGCTCGCAAAGAGCCTCGGCTTCGTGTACCTCCGGCGCCTAGCCTGGCTTGGGGGTCGCCTGGGGCTGATGAGCCACAAGTGTAGGGGAACTATCATAGTCCTTTCGATAAGTAAGAGTGTCGAACCCAACGAGGATCAGAAGGAAATGATAAGCGGTTTTCAGTAAGGTTTTCTCTGCAAGCACTGAAATTGTAGGTAACAGACAGTTTTGTGATAAGATAAATTGTAATGAGTAACAAGTAAATAAAGTAAACAAAGTGCAGCAAGGTGGCCCAATCCTTTTTGTAGCAAAGGACAAGCCTGGACAATTTCTTATAATGAGAAAAGAGCTCCCGAGGACACATGGGACTTATCGTCAAGCTAGTTTTCATCACGCTCATATGATTCGCGTTCGGTACTTTGATAAATTGATATGTGGGTGGACCGGTGCTTGGGTACTGCCATTACTTGGACAAGCATCTCACTTATGATTAACCCCTATTGCAAGCATCTGCAACTACAAAATAAGTATTTAGGTAAACCTAACCACAACATTAAACATATGGATCCAAATCAGCCCCTTACGAAGCAACGCATAAACTAGGGTTTAAGCTTCTGTCACTCTAGCAACCCATCATCTACTTATTACTTCTCAATGCCTTCCTCTAGGCCCAAATAATGGTGAAGTGTCATGTAGTCGATGTTCACATAACACCACTAGAGGAAACACAACATACATCTCATCAAAATATCGAACGAATACCAAATTCACATGACTACTAATAGCAAGACTTCACCCATGTCCTCAGGAACAAATATAACTACTCACAAAGCATATTCATGTTCATAAACAGAGGAGTAATAATATGCATTAAGGATCTGAACATATGATCTTCCACCAAGTAAACCAATTAGCATCAACTACAAGGAGTAATCAACACTACTAGCAACCCACATGTACCAATTTGTGGTTTTGATACAAGATTGGATACAAGAGATGAACTAGGGTTTTGAGAGGAGATGGTGCTGGTGAAGATGTTGATGGAGATTGACCCCCTCCCGATGAGAGGATCATTGGTGATGACGATGGTGACAATTTCCCCCTCCCAGAGGGAAGTGTCCCCGGCAGAACAGCTCTGCCGGAGCTCTAGATTGGTTCCGCCAAGGTTCCGCCTCGTGGCGGCGGAGTTTCGTCCCGTAAGCTTGTCCATGATTTTTTCCAGGGTAAAAGCCTTCATATAGCAGAAGATGGATACCGGAGGGCCACCAGGGGGCCCAGGAGACAAGGGGCGTGCCGAGTAGGGGTAGGCGCGCCCCCACCCTCCTGGCCAGGGTGTGGGCCCCCTCTGGTGTTTCTTCCGCTCAATAATTCTTATTAATTCCAAAAATAAGTTTCGTGGAGTTTTAGGATTTTGGAGCAGTGCAGAATAGGTTTCCAATATTTGCTCCTTTTCCAGCCAGAATTCCAGCTGCCGGCATTCCCCCTCTTCATGGTAATCCTTGTAAAATAAGAGAGAATAGCCATAAGTATTGAGATATAATGTGTAATAACAGCCCATAATGCAGTAAATATTGATATAAAAGCATGATGCAAAATGGACGTATCAACTCCCCCAAGCTTAGACCTCGCTTGTCCTCAAGCGGAAACCGAATTCGAAAAATATATCCACATGTTTAGAGATAGAGGTGTCGAGAAAAATAGAATACGGACATGAGGGCATCATGATCATTCTTATAACAGCAACATATATAGATTTTTTCATATGATTTCTTATGCTCAAGTCACAATCAATTCACAATGTCAAGTATGGTTCAGAAACTTGATTGGGAACTAACAAACTATAATCTCATTCATTGAAGCAATTGCAATTTATCATAACATTAGAAAGAGTCAAGAATAGAGCTTTTCAGCAAGTCCACATACTCAACTACCATGTAGTCTTCTACAATTGCTAACACTCACGCGGTACTTGTGGTTATAGAGTTTCAACTGGACACTGAGAAAGATAGGGGCTTATTCTGTTGCCTCCCAACGGATTCAGCTTTAAGTGATGTCAACAATAATACTCCACGCTGACTTACATCCAATTGGATAAATATATATATATCATGATCTTTCAAACACGAGGAGCTTACCAAAGGATAAAATGAAAAAGGGAAATGTGAGGATCACCTTGACTCAAGCATAAAGTAAAAAACATAAAGTAAAAGATAGGCCCTTCACAGAGGGAAGCAGAGGTTGTCATGTGCGTTTAGGGTTGGATGCATGAAATCTTAATGCAAAAGAAAGTCACTTTATATTGCCACTTGTATGTGGACCTTTATTATGCAGTCCATCGCTTTTATTGCTTCCACAACAAGATCGTATAAAAATTATTTTCTCTGCACTAATAAGTCATACATATTTAGAGGGAAATTTTTAGTGCCTGCAACATGATAACTTGAAGGATCTTACTCAATCCATAGGTAGGTATGGTGGACTCTCAAGGCGAAACTGGGTTTAAGGATATTTGGAAGCATAAGTAGTATCTCTACTTGGTGCAAGGAATTTGGCTAGCATGAGGGGGAAAGGCAAGCTCAACATGTTTGGAAGGTCTATGACAATATACTTTAACTGAGATGTGAGAAAACATAAACCATTATGTTGTCTTCCTTGTCCAACGTCAACTCTTTTAGCATGTCATACTTAATGAGTGCTTCACAATCATTAAAGATGTCCAAGATAATATATTTGTATGTGAAACCTCTCTTTCCTTGTTACTTCCTATTAATTGCAACGACGACCAACACTACGTTTATCAACTCTCAACAACTTTTATGCCTCATACTTTCTATGTGTGAAGTCATCACTAACCATAAGATCAATGTGAACTCTTTTATTCTCTACTTTCTCAAGATCATAGCAAGATAGCAAAGCCCTTGACTCAACACTAATCTTTATTATAGATTGCTCACGGACTCGATTACATAAAGAGATCACAAATGAAAACTCAAAACCACTTGATACTAAAACTTCAAGATACTAGATCAAGATACTACTAAAAGGATCGAACTAAATAAAACAGTAAAGATAGGAGTGTGATGGTGATACGATACTGGGGCACCTCCCCCAAGCTTGGCAGGGTCCAAGGGGAGTGCCCATACCCATGTAATTATGCCCTCGGGGTGGTGAAGTAGGAGTTGTTGATGATGTAGGATTCTTCCTCAATTTACGCTTGAGTATAGTATTTTGCTCCTTTAGGTCCTCGATCTCTTGCTCAAGGCTTAATACTCTTTTGCACAATTCCCGTTTATTTTCCTGCAAGAGACGAAAAGGGATAAACTCGATCTTTGGCTTATTTTCTCTATCGAGGAGGCTTGACTTCTTAAACTCCACATGCATGTCCCCAGGCTGAGGTAATGGGGCTTCGTCTTTGTTTGAACTCGTCTCCTCCTTCCCCTTAGGCTCATAGTCTTCCTCTTCTTCAGTGGTCCAGCCATTATGCTCCAAGTCCCCGTAGACCTTGGGGTCTACAAGCTAATCAGCCACATAGCTCTCCCCTTCCAAATCCTGAGGCGACATATTGCTCTAAATCTGTAACAGAAATAGCTCGAAACGAAAACAGAGGATATTTGCATAATACGGTGATCATAACCTCCAGGAAGCTATATAATGAATTTTTACCGACCAAAATACGTAACATGCAAGAAAACAGAGTCCAGGAGGCACACGAGGTAGACACGAGACAGGGGGCGCGCCCAGGAAGGGTGGGCGCGCACTCCACCCTCGTGGGGGCCTCGTGTCCTTCCCCGATTACTTATTTCTTCCTAAAATTCTTAAATATTCCAAAACTGATAAAAGTTGCCATTAGAATTGTTTTGGAGTCAATTTACTTACCGTACCACATACCTATTCCATTTCGGAGTCTGGAACGTTCTGGAAAGTGTCCCTTATGTATTCTTCCGGGGTTACGGTTTCAATAATATTAGTTTCAACATTGATAGGATTACCTGAGATGTAATGTTTAATTCTTTGACCGTTCACCACCCTCAGACTTGTGCCTTCAAAGTTGTTGATTTTTATGGCACCAGAACGATAGACCTCGTCGATAACGTAAGGACCTTCCCATTTAGAAAGAAGTTTTCCTGCAAAAAATCTTAAACAAGAGTTGAATAATAACACATAATCACCTACGTTAAACTCACTCTTTTGTATCCTTTTGTCATGCCAGCGTTTGACATTTTCTTTGAATAGTTTGGCATTCTCATAAGCTTGGGTTCTCCATTCATCAAGTGAGCTATTATCAAATAACCTCTTCTCACCGGCAAGTTTGAAGTCATAGTTGAGCTCTTTAATAGCCCAATACGCTTTATGTTCAAGTTCTAGAGGTAAATGACAAGCTTTTCCATAAACCATCTTATATGGTGACATACCCATAGGATTTTTGTATGCAGTTCTATAGGCCCATAATGCATCATGAAGTTTTTTGGACCAATTCTTTCTAGATCTATTGACAGTCTTTTGCAAAATTAATTTGAGTTGTCTGTTGCTCAACTCTACTTGACCACTAGACTGTGGGCGATAAGGAGATGCTATTCTATGATTAACATCATACTTAGCAATTATCTTACGGAAAGCACCTTGAATAAAATGTGAACCACCATTAGTCATAAGATATCTAGGGACTCCAAACCTCGGAAAAATAACTTCTTTAAGCATTAAAGTGTTATGATCAGCAATACTAGTTGGAATAGCTTCTACCCACTTAGTAACGTAATCAACAGCAACTAAAATATGTGTATAACCATTAGAGGCAGGAAAGGGTCCCATATAATCAAAGCCCCAAACATCAAACAGTGCAATAACAAGAGAATAATTCATAGGCATTTCTTGACGTCTCCTAATATTACCAATACTTTGACATTCATCACAAGATAAGGCAAACTTACGAGCATCTTTGAAGAGAGTAGGCCAATAAAAACCAGATTGCAATACCTTTTGTGCAATTCTATCTCCAACATGGTGTCCTCCATATGATTCAGAGTGACACTTGCGTAGGATCTATTCCTGTTCATGCTCAGGTACACAACGTCTAATAACACCATCTACTTCTTTATAAAGGTGTGGGTCATCCCAGAAGTAATGTCTTAAATCATAAAAGAACTTTTTCTTTTGCTGGTATGTGAAACTAGGAGGTATAAATTTAGCAACAATGTAATTAGCATAATCAACATACCAAGGAGCAGTACGAGAAGCATTAACGACCGCTAATTGTTCATTAGGAAAGCTATCATCAATAGGCAGTGGGTCATCAAGAACATTCTCTAACCTAGACAAGTTATCTGCAACGGGGTTCTCAGATCCCTTTCTATCAATAATATGCAAATCAAATTCTTGGAGCAAAAGAACCCATCTAATGAGTCTAGGCTTAGCATCTTTCTTTTCCATAAGATATTTAATAGCAGCATGATCAGTGTGAATAGTAACTTTGGAATCAACTATATAAGGTCTAAACTTATCACATGCAAACACAACTACTAAGAACTCTTTTTCAGTAGTAGCATAATTTCTCTGGGCAGTATCAAGAGTCTTACTAGCATACTGGATAACATTCAATTTCTTATCAACTCTTTGCCCCAGAACAACACCTACAACATAATCCCTAGCATCACACATAATTTCAAAGGGTAAATTCCAATCAGGTGGCTGAACTATAGGTGCAGTGATCAAAGCTTTCTTAAGTATTTAAAATGCTTCTACACAATCATCATCAAAGACAAAAGGAATATCTTTTTGCAATAAACTAGTTAGAGGCCCAGAGATTTTAGAAAAGTCCTCAATGAACCTCCTATAAAAACCGGCATGACCAAGGAAACTTCTTATACCTTTTATGTCCTTGCGACATGGCATCTTTTCAATAGCATCAACTTTAGCTTTATCAACTTCAATACCTCTCTCGGAGATCTTGTGTCCGAAGACAATGCCTTCATTAACCATAAAGTGGCACTTTTCCTAATTCAAGATGAGACTAGTGTCTTCGCATCTCTGCAAAACTCGATCAAGGTTGCTCAAGTAATCATCAAAAGAGGATCCATAAACGGACAAATCATACATGCATACCTCAAAATCTTTTCACAAAAGTCAAAGAATATAGCCATCATACATCTTTGAAAGGTAGCAGGTGCATTACATAAACCAAAAGGCATACGTCTATAAGCAAAGGTATCAAAAGGGCAAGTAAAAGTAGTTTCCGATTGATCCTTAGCTGGCACAGGTATTTGAGAGAAACCAGAATAACCATCTAGAAAGCAGAAATGTGTGTGTTTGGATAGTCTTTCTAGGATTTGATCAATAAAAGGTAAAGGGTAATGATCTTTCTTAGTAGCTTTATTTAATTTACGGAAATCAATTACCATCATATAACCAGTAATAATTCTTTGCAGGATCAATTCATCTTTATCATTAAGAACAATGGTAATACCTCCCTTTTTAGGAACACAATGGACAGGGCTTACCCAATCACTATCAGCAACGGGATAAATTATACCTGCCTGAAGGAGCTTTAGTATCTCCTTTCTTACCACTTCTTTCATCTTAGGATTCAATCGTCATTAAGGATCTCTAACTGGTTTGGCATCATCCTCCAAATCAATTTTGTGTTGACATAACGTGGGACTAATGCCCTTGAGATCATCCAGAGTATATCCAATGGCAGCACAGTGCTTCTTCCGAGTTTTCAATAATCTTTCTTCTTCTTGCTCTAAAAGGTTAGCACTAATAATAACAAGATATATTTTCTTTTCATCAAGATAAGCATACTTAAGATTATCTGGTAATGGTTTGAGCTCAAACACGGGATCACCCTTGGGTGGAGGGGGATCCCCTAGAATTTCAACGGGAAGGTTATGTTTCAGACTAGGTTCCTGTTGAAGGAACACTTTATCTATTTCCCTTCTTTCCTTCATATACATATCATTTTCATGGTCTAGCAAATATTTTTCTAACGGATCAGTAGGTGGCACGACAATAGAAGCAAGATCAATAATATCATCCTTACTAGGTGATTCTCTATCACGAGGTTGTCTACGAAACTTAGCAAAATTAAACTCATCAGACATACCCTCTAAGCCAATTGTGACAGTATCGTTTTCACAATCAATCCTAGCATTAACTGTATTCAAGAAGGGTCTACCAAAAATAATGGGACAAAAATCATCTTGTGGGGAACTAAGAACAAGAAAATCAGCAGGATATTTAACCTTCCCACACAAGACTTCAACATCTCTAACAATCCCAATTGGTGAAATAGTATCTCTGTTGGCAAGCTTGATAGTAACATCAATACCTTCCAATTCAACGGGTGCAATATCATGCATAATTTCTTTATATAAGTCATAGGGTATTGCACTAGTACTAGCACCCATATCACATAAACCATAATAACAATGATCTCCTATTTTAACAGAAATAACAGGCATGCCTACGATAGGTCTATGAATCTTAGCATCTGGTTTAACAATATTAGCAGTCTCACCACAGAAATAAATAACATGCCCATTTAAATCATCATCCAAGAGATCTTTAACCGTAGCAATACTAGGTTCAGCTTTGATTTTCTCAGGAGGTGTATAAGTCCTAGTATTACTCTTACGAAAAACAGCCGAAGTTTTAGCATGATCCTTTATCCTAACAGGAAAAGGAGGTTTCTCAACATAAGTAGTAGGAACAATAGGATCACTATAAGTGATAGTCTTTTCTTCAACTGTAATAGGTGCAACTACTTTTACTTCAATGGGAGGATTATATTTAAACCACTTCTCCTTAGGGAGATCAACGTGAGTAGCAAAAGATTCACAGAAAGAAGCTACTATCTTAGAGTGAAGTCTATATTTAGCGCTAAATCCACGAAAAGCATCGGTATCCATAAAAGATTTAACACAATCAAACTTAGGTGTCATACATAACTCCTTACCATCATTGGAACCCCAATCTTCAGAGTTGCGTTTAATTCTTTCCAATAAGTCCCATTTGAATTCAATAGTCTTCAACATATAAGATCCAACACACGAAGTATCGACCATGTTGCGATCATTGAGAGAAAGCCAAGCATAAATTTTTTGAATAATCATTTCTCTAGAGAGCTCATGATTGGGGCATGAATATAACATTGACTTAAGCCTCCCTCAAGCTTAAGCGATGCTTTCTCCTTCGCGAGGCCAGAAATTATATATGTAATTACGATCACGATGAACAAGATGCATAGGATAGAACTTCTGGTGAAATTGCAACTTCAATCGTTTATAATTCCAAGATCCCGTATCATCACATAGCCTATACCATGTCAATGCATCTCCCTTCAAAGATAAAGGGAAGACCTTCCTTTTGACAACATCATCAGGAATACCTGCAAGCTTAAATAATCCACAAACTTCATCCACAAAGATAAGGTGTAAATCGGGATGCAATGTTCCATCTCCTGCAAATGGATTAGCTAGCAGTTTCTCTATCATACCCGAAGGAATCTAAAAGTAAATATTTTCAGTAGGTTCAGTAAGTTGAGGAGCAACTCTTTGTTCTTCTGGTTGGGGTGAAGACACCCCGAAGAAGCCCCTCAAAGGATTAGTTTCCATAGTAACAAGTGACAGAAAATTTCAGCACACTATATGAATGTTCCCTTACCAAGTTCCACTCACCAAAAGTGCTACACTCCCCGGCAATAGTGCCAGAAAAGAGTCTTGATGACCCACAAGTGTAGGGGATCTATCGTAGTCCTTTCGATAAGTAAGAGTGTTGAACCCAACGAGGTGCAGAAGGAAATGATAAGCGGTTTCCAGTAAGTTTTCTCTGCAAGCACTGAAAATTGTAGGTAACAGATAGTTTTGTGATAAGATAAATTGTAACGAGTATCAAGTAAATAAAGTAAAATAAGTGCAGCAAGGTGGCCCAATCCTTTTTGTAGCAAAGGACAAGCCTGGACAATTTCTTATAATGAGAAAAGAGCTCCCGAGGACACATGGGACTTATCGTCAAGCTAGTTTTCATCACGCTCATATGATTCGCGTTCTGTACTTTGATAATTTGATATGTGGGTGGACCGATGCTTGGGTACTGACCTTACTTGGACAAGCATCCCACTTATGACTAACCCCTATTGCAAGCATCCGTAACTACAAAAGAAGTATTAAGGTAAACCTAACCACAACATTAAACATATGGATCCAAATCAGCCCCTTACGAAGCAACGCATAAACTAGGGTTTAAGCTTCTGTCACTCTAGCAACCCATCATCTACTTATTACTTCCCAATGCCTTCCTCTATGCCCAAATAGAGGTGAAGTGTCATGTAGTAGACGTTCACATAACACCACTAGAGGGAAGACAACATACATCTCATCAAAATATCGAACGAATACCAAATTCACATGACTACTAATAGCAAGACTTCACCCATGTCCTCAGGAACAAACGTAACTACTCACAAAGAATTTTCATGTTCAAAATCAGAGGTGTAATAATATGCATTAAGGATCTGAACATATGATCTTCCACCAAGTAAACCAATTAGCATCAACTACAAGGAGTAATCAACACTACTAGCAACCCACAGGTACCAATTTGTGGTTTTGCTACAAGATTGGATACAAGAGATGAACTAGGGTTTTGAGAGGAGATGGTGCTAGTGAAGATGTTGATGGAGATTGACCCCCTCCCGATGAGAGGATCGTTGGTGATGACGATGGTGATGATTACCTCCTCCCGGAGGGAAGTGTCCCCGGCAAAACAGCTCTGCCGGAGCCCTAGATTGGTTCCGCCAAGGTTCCGCCTCGTGGCGGCGGAGTTTCGTCCCGTAAGCTTGCCCACGATTTTTTCCACGGTAAAAGCCTTCATATAGTAGAAGATGGACACCGGAGGGCCACCAGGGGGCCCAGGAGATAGGGGGCGCTCCCAGTAGGGGTGGGCGCACCCCCACCCTCCTGGCCAGGGTGTGGGCCCTCTCTGGTGTTTCTTCCGCTCAACAATTCTTATTAATTCCAAAAATAAGTTTGGCGGAGTTTCAGGATTTTTGGAGTAGTGCAGAATAGGTTTCTAATGTTTGCTCCTTTTCCCCCCAGAATTCCAGTTGTCGGCATTCCCCCTCTTCATGGTAAACCTCGTAAAATAAGAGAGAATAGCCATAAGTATTGAGATATAATGTGTAATAACAGCCCATAATGCAATAAATATTGATATAAAAGCATGATGCAAAATGGACGTATTAGGGCCTTCTCCCGACGCGTACCTCAGGTCCATTGCGACGGGCATGTAGGCTTCCGGGATGGCCGCGCCTGAGTCGCTGCTCGGTTGCCTTGCGCTTCCGCCTCCCGCGGCCGACACCAGGTCCTGATGGGCGGGGCCGGTGCCCCGGGCGGCCCAGGGAAGGTCGCTCAGTGTCGCCCCACCCCGGGGTGGCATGGTCGAAGTAGTGCATACCGCGCCATGAGGTAGGCTGGCATCGAGAGGCTCTTCAGGGCCCTGGGAGGGGGCGCGCGGGTGTGGTGATGGTGAGCGCGCGCCCCCACCACGGCTTGCGACATGGGCAGGGTGCAGAATGGTGTCGCGCCCCTGCATGCAGCTTCCAGCAACTCGGTGATTTGTTCCAATAGGGCGTCACGGCTACTTTTCGCGAGCCTGCACCTCAGCAGCTCTCGAGCCACGATGACCGTGGCTTGCATGTTCGCCTGCTCCCAGCGAGTGTGCGACGCTGTCACTGTGGCGTAGCTTGAAGACTGCACAGCGGCGTGGTATAAGAGATATAGGCAATGCACATGACATATCGCGAGCACGAACACAAAGCAAGATCATAGTATCATTGTAGGCATGGGGCACATAGCAAACATGGCAATAACAAGCAATATCTCCACCAAGCTTGCAAATACACATACAAGTAGTAGAATCAATCATCATATGTAATGCAAAGCATGGGTCACAAATGCATGGCAAAGGCATAGGAATGAGTATATCATGCAAAGTGAACATGGCAAGATGGGCATATAAGATGTAATGGACTATAACCCATAACCATGTGAGAGCCATGTAGAAGAAGTGTGCGAAGTCTTTGCGTGAAGAGAGCGGTGGGAAAGGCAATCCATGTGATCCCAATTCATCGTTGGTCTCTAGAGCTTGTTTTGTCAACTCATGGGATTGTGAGGTTGACAAGTATTCATGTGTACCTACACAAAAGAAACACAAACCAAAGAAATTGTGCGCGTTGTAAATGTACACATCATCCATCATGATGTGTATGTGCACATGTGAGTTAGCACAAGATAAGCATCGCTCAAAGAAATTTGATGCATGGTATTAGAACATGTCATCCATCGTGAAAGAATAGTTATTGTGTATGACACGAGGGGGATGCAAATTTAGCATAGAAGTATATGGCACATCAATTGTTTATTCATGGGAAGCATATTGTGCACACAAGTATTGGGATCATGCAATAGATAGGATGAATCAAAATCTCCTAAAATATATGAGGAAACTATGGGAGTCTCCTCATGAGCAATATTGGAAACATCACATGGAGAATATTGACAACACCCAAAACAAAGCATATTTGGTTCTATGTGGTCACGGCATGGTATAGTACATGAATTGCACAAATCATGTAAAGGAAGCATGGCAATATCATCGCATGAAAAACAAAAGCCAATGACCATGGGCTTGTCATCTATGCCATATGTGAAAATTATATTAATTTTAATGGCATATGCATAGTCAATGATGAGATTGCAAATAATACATATGATTGATCTCATCCATGACAAGTCAAGCGGATTATCAAACATGATGTGACCAAGAGAATTATCACAAGAAATCCTATGTAACATGGCATCACAACTACTAGACTCCGCATGGCAATCATCAAACTCCTCATAAATGGGTAAATCATCGCATGGGGAAATCATACTAGCATGAAGCATGGTAATAGGTGGGTCAACATCATGCAAGCAATCAATGTCTAGAATGTTCACTAGTAGGACAAGAGCATCACCATCACATATGTTACCGATGTCATTCCACTCATGTGGTGCAGGTGAGGTGGCAAAGACCAAAAGGTGGTCCTCATCTTCATCTTGATGGAACCATGTGGGTGGTGCATCATATTCCACCATGGCCATCGTCTTCTCCATAGGAAGGACGAAGTCATCGCGGATCGGCGCATCATCATATATGGGACCTAGGACCAAATGAGAAGACACAATAGAGGTAGAGGTCAAGTTGTTAGCAATGCAAATGGCCTCACGTGCCCTATCAACTTCCTCACTCTCTCTATGTGGTGGTGGCTCACTCACGCCCTCAAGGTAGGTACACGCAATGTCACATATGGTGGAGTCACTCATCTCACTCAAGTGGTGGTGGTTGTGGCTCTCCTCACATGGGAATTGTGGCAACTCATCATATATGGGGCTAGTGGTGAAGTCACTCTCACTCTATGGTGGCAAAAGTCACTCAAGTCATCATATGTCGCCATGGTCGAAGGGAAAATCCCATGCTCAACCATCTCATCGTCGTTTCCGTGGATGAAGGCCGAAGATGGCACATCATCGCTCTCCTCCATGACCGAAGGGAAAATCCCATGCTCGATCATCTCGTCACCGTCGCCGTGGAGGAAGGCCGATGTAGGCGTACTCGTCGGAGGTAGGCGAAGATGCCATACGTCCAAAGGCGAAGATGCCTTGATAACACTTGGCGAAGATGCTGAAGTGGTCTTAGTAGTCGTAGCTCCGTCTTGGTGGTGCTTGTCTCACGGTCTTATCTTGTGCTCATGATGTCTGGCCGTAGCTTGATGTAGAGCTTGTTGGGAGTTGTAGGTGTACGCATCGCGAGCAGCTTCATCTCGATGGTGTTGTAGTGCTTGAGCTCTATGACGTTCCGAAGATTGGCCACTTGAGCGTCGCCGCCTTTAAGATGACGAAGGGGAAGAAGACTTGTAGTTGGCCACCATGTCTCATACTTGATCCCTTTGTTCGTCCAACTTGGTGTCGAGGTAGTCCCTTATCCTTGCTTCGTTTTGGCGAAGGTCGATGGCGAGTCGCTCAATGCCTTGCATTGCTCGTTGTAGTCCAAAGATGGATGTTTTGGTGATGTAGTTGTTCGTGTTGGCGTTGTCGTGGAAGACCGGAGATGAAATACCTTGCCTATCCATCACAAGACTCGAGTAGAGGTGAGTAGGAAATGAGATAAACAATACCAAGTTACCTTTTCCCAAAGTTGAGGACGTATCCCGTTTCACTCAATGTGAGATGAAAGAATAGTGGAATTGGTACCGGACTTGTTCACTCGCACCTATCAAGTAAAGCTTATGGTGGAGCTCGGTGAGGATAGTGGCACAAAAATTTGATGCAAAATGTTAGCAAGAGTCAATAATGTTGGAAAAGATTCACAAATTCACAAGTGAAACAAGTAGACCAATAGCAATATGTGGCACACGGAAACACACACATGGATAGATGAAATGGGGTCGTGCAACCAAGGAATGAGCACAAAATGTGGAATCCACAGAAAACGCTTGTGTTGCACAACTCAAGAGAGAATCTAGCATGATTGTTCAATAGGTAGATACGACACTTGTGCACAATCTATAAGATACGAAATGTATGAGCCTTCGATCCCAAGAATGCTATGTGTAGGATGTTCCCAATGTTTCTCTCAATATGATCCAAGATGATCGGATATGACAATCTTATGTGCAATGTGGTATGATGCTATGGCTTTTGCTCATGAGCTCTTTGCTCTCTTTTCCTATTTTCTTAAAAGCTTATTCTTTTTTTTTGATATGGACACTTATGCGAAATGCACAAACCAACATAGCAATTGTGTCTATGCGGGAATGATCTTGTGACACAAGGGATGATTTGATGATACCAAGATGATACCAATATGATATGGTATGTATGCAATGGAAGGTATGGATCACTAATGTGCACAAGTAACGTTGCCAGCAATACTCACTGGCTAGTCTCAATAGTCAAGTGACGCAAAATGGGCTAAGAGGTTAACCATGTAATGGAAAGAATGTACAATGAAGGGATACCATGATACCAAGTTGATACGGAGGTTACCGATCTTGCTTACAGTTAGGTTGTCAAAATGGTGAAGTGGTTGATGTCGATGACGACCTCGTGGCGATGATGAGTGGCGGTGTTCTTGATGTAGATACCAAGATGATGTAGACCTGTCCCTAAGTAGCCGAAACACCTTAGGGAACGGTAAAAATCGCGAACTCAAAATCTCAAGGAAAATGTCAAATGGTGGTAGCGGAATGCGTTGGTGGTTCCGGAGTTAGCAATGCAGAAGTGGTGGTGGTGGTTGATGACGAAGCAACCGTCCCTAAGTAGCCGAAGCACCTTAGGAGACTCAAGTCACCACTTGTCACACCCAATATGCGATACTATCCTAAAGAGACTCGAAGGTCCCACCAAGGATAGAACCGCATATTGAAACGCTTTTGCAAGGTGGATATCATTACATCAACATTACATAATAGATGGGGATACATACAAAAGGCATACAATGCCACACGAATACAACTTCATCTTACATAAGAGCAACATCCGACTATGGATGAAACACAAACAGAAACACAAACGACATCCACCCTGCTAGCCCAGGCTGCCGACATGGAACCTATCCCCTGATCGAAGAAGAAGCAGAAGAAGAACTTCAAAACAAGGAAACACCACTCTCGCGTCAAGATCATCGCATAACCTGTACCTGCAACTGTTGTTGTAGTAATTTGTGAGCCACGAGGACTCAGCAATCCCATTACCATGGGTATCAAGACTAGCAAAGCTTAATGGGAAAGGAAGGGGTAAAGTGGTGAGGTTGCAGCAGCGACTAAGCATGATGTGGTGGCTAACATACACAAATAAGAGCGAGAAGAGAGCAAACGGAACGGCCGTGAAGCTAGCAATGATCAAGAAGTGATCCTGAACTCCTACTTACGTCAAACATAACCCAAAACCGTGTTCACTTCCCGGACTCCGCCGAAAAGAGACCATCACGGCTACACATGCGGTTGATGCGTTTTAATTCGGATCTGGTGTCAAGTTATCTACAACCGAACATTAACAAATTCCCATGTGCCATAGAACCGCGGGCACGGCCCTTGAAAGTTTATACCCTGCAGGGGTGTCCCAACTTAGCCCATGATAAGCTCTCACGGTCAACGAAGGATGTTCCTTCTCCCAGGAAGACCCGATCAGTCTCGGAATCCCGGTTTACAAGAAATTTCGACAATGGTAAAACAAGTCCAGCAAAGCCGCCCGATGTGCTGACAATCCCGATAGGAGTTGCACATATCTCGTTCTCAGGGAAACACCGGATGAGACTAGCTACAAGTAAAACCAGACCTCAAGTTTCCCCGAGGTGTCCCCGCAAGCAGCTCAGTTCAGACCAGCACTTAGAGAAGCACTGGCCTGGGGGGGCTAAAATAAAGATGACCCTCGAGAGAGCGACTCCCAAGGGAAAAGTAGGTGGTGGTGAGGCAAATGGTAAAACTAAGGTTGGGCCTTGCTGGAGAGGAGTTTTATTCAAAGCGAACTATCAAGGGGGTCCCATAAATCATCCAACCGCGTAAGGAACACAAAATCCGGGTACATAATACCGATATGACGGAAACTAGGGCGGCAAGAGTGGAAAAAACACCAGGCATATGGCCGAGTCTTCCACCCTTTACCAAGTATATAGATGCATTAATTAAATAAGAGATATTGTGATATCCCAACATAATCCTGTCCACCGTGGAGCAATCTTCAACTTCACCTGCAACTAACAACGCTATAAGAGGGGCTGAGCAAAAGAGGTAACATAGCCAAGCAACGGTTTGCTAGGAAGGGTGAAAAAGGTTAGAGGCTGACATGGCAATTTGGGAGACTTGAAGAGCAAAATATAGGTAGCGCAGCATAGCGATAGAATGAAGTAACTAGCATAACAATGATAATAATGATATCCAACGTGACGGTCATCTTGCCTGAAATCCCGCAAGGAAGAAGAACGAGTCCATGAAGAAGATGAAGCCACAAAGACGAATCAAGCGTAGACGAACGAATCCTCACGATCGCAACGAAACGGGAACTATCGAGAAGAAGCACACAACATGGTAAACACACCACACATATACATGACATGATGCTCAACCAAGTATTATTCAAGACAAGACTACATGAAGCTACTCATGGCAAGAGATGATGCAAACAAGAGCAACACATCAAGGCCGGAAACAACATATAACAATTCCGATAAGTCCCCATATGCAAATTTCTAAATTGGTCCAGATCTGAATAAACCTTATGTTCAAGTTGTTAAACAGCAAGTTAAAGAGAACCAAGAGGATCTACACAAAATTCTAGTCAAGTTACATATAAAGTTCATTTGGTTCGGAGCTACGTCCTAGAAGATATGAGCAAAACAACTTAAACATGGCATTGATGCTAAATGCATCTAAACATCAACCAAACACCTCAAAACAAGGATGCAACATGATAATATGAAACTTCATTCAAAATCAAGCAAGTTTCATATAGAGCACACTCAAAACGGAGCAACGGTTCAACACATACACTCTATACAAGTTTAAAGGACAAGCTGTCCAAAACAGCAACTAGGCATCTAGCAAGCATCAAAACAATATGCTACAACATCCCAACGTGAAAACAAAAGGCATGGGCATGAAGTACAGGTAAAGCATGACAAAACATGAACACTGAGCTATCTCCAGAAAACACTAGAACATGCTCAAAAGGTCATGGCAAGATTGCAAATAATAACAGTTTCAGAAACATGATACAGGAACATATCATTGAAACTTAAGGAATGGCATGATACTACTAAATTCATAGAACAAAAGACCTTTACTGACCATGAGCCAAAAAGAATCAGAAGATATGATGACACCCATGTAAACATGGCATATGATATGACAGATCCAAACATGGCAGGAACAACGATAAGTAGGCATGTTGGTGAGCTTGTACCACTCACCACAGAGAAATAAATGGCATGACAAGGTGACTAATAGTACAAAGACATGGTTGTGAAGCTAAGAATGGCAAGAGCAAGTTCATAGGGTGCATGGATCACTAGAAAAACACATGACAAAACTGAACTTAATGTTAACAGGCTGACAACAACATTATTTAGCAATTTGAGAGAAAGATTACAACAAGATACATCCGGCTATAAATGAAACCAGGGTATGGATGGATAGAGCATGACATTTGTAACAAAACATCCTTAGTGAACATCTCCAGATTATGCATGGAATGACTTCGCAGCAGGTTTACATAGCATCATGATATCGCAGATTCAGCCTAGCAAAACAGAAACTGCAAGTACCCTACTTCACGAACTCGATGCACTCACCACAAGGTACACAAAAATACATGGATTGCACCATTGTAAAGATGACATGATGTAGCTCAAAACTCATGTAGACATCGAACTCATAGGATGGACACACAAAATGCAATGAAAAAGACAAATCACCAAGTTCTGATAACAGACAGCAGTTAACATCATATAGTCGTCTTGCAACGATGATTCAGACATCAAGATGGACTCAAACAAACATGGCACAATGGAATGAAATTAAGAGCACCTCATGATGAACATTTTTATATATTACATGCACGAAACGGAGCAGTATGCATGGAGTTATGATGCAATGAACAGGGCATACAAATAACAGCAGATCCGGGGACTTAGTCGAAAACTACCTCGAGGGAAAAGTCAACGCGGGTGAGGTGGCGGCGGATCTCGCCGGAGATGAAGGGGACGGCGGGCGGAGTCGAGGGAGAGGTCGGGGAGGTCCGGGGTGGACGGATCCGGGCCGGATCTCGCCGGATCCGGCTGGATCCCGGCGAGGGAGGCAGCTAGGCGACGGGGAGGCGCGCGGCCGGAGCAGCGGCGGCGGCGGGCGAGGTCGCCGGCACAAGGTGGCGCGCGAGGTCGCCGGCGACGGGCCACTGCGGGGCGGGACAGCGTCGACAAGGAGGAACGCAGGCGGGGCGCGGGG